>NW_027502407.1:0-59636 GCF_021521415.1 Bidens hawaiensis | reverse complement strand
TGCTATATAATTTTTTTATAATCTCTTTAGGTTGTAAATCAAAATCCAAGATTGAATTAATATGTTGAAGTTATTACGGTTTTCCGGTAAGGTTTTATATTTATTTTAATTTTTATATTACTTTGTTATAATATCTTTAGATTCTATATCAAAATCCAAGATTAAACTGATAATTTTCCGTTTTTGTTTGTATTTATATTAATATTTATATGATTTTTTCTTATAATCTTTTTAAGTTATATATCAAAATCAAAGATTTAATGCATATCTTCACTATTTCGTTTTTCCGGTAACGCGATTCAAATTTTCCGGTTGTAAGTTTATAACATCAATTTTATATTTTTTCACATGATTCAAATCTTTCATAATTTGTAATATATTTATTATGTGATATTAATATTAATATTTAATTTTATCATTTCAGGTTATTGTCCCCAACTTGGTATAGCTAATTTCATTGATTGAGAATTGTTTGATAAAATGTCTTTTATTTTTGTTTAATATTGATTTATATTTATGTTAGTATTCATGTATTTATTTATTTTTCACAATTTATGCAATTTAATTGATTATTATATAATCCCGAAATAAAATTTAGTTGATTATTCTGTAATACATTAAATTATCTATAGTAAGATAATCAATCTTATATTGTTATTAGTCAAAAGTCCAATTGTATTGGTTTAAATAACATTTACATATTTGATTATATTGAATATGTTTAAATAACAACAATTTGAATAAATTAACGACTTGACTCAATTTGACCATTTATATTGAATAGGTTTAAATAAAATTTACATATTTAAACATAATTCTCATTCCTAATTTGACTAATTTTTTTCAACCCTTTTTATTTTTTGAATACCATCCATAAATATAAACTCATTTCATAATTATTCAATATTCATGCATTAAATAAAAAAATATTAGTTTCTTCTAAATATTTCAAGTTATTGTGAATTTAATGTCAATTTTAACTAAATTCCTTAATTAAGTGAATAATAAAAATTATTTATTTGAACCATTTTGAAATTCGAATTCTTGACCATTATAGAATCTTTAATACATTTGACCAATTTAATATGTCTTTATTATAATTTTTTAATTACCATGTTTTTAATACTATTATACAATAGTAAGCTTCAATTACTACTAAATATTTAAGAACCACTAAAAGCTATTTTATTCACCTTTTGTATGTATTAAAAAATTAATACATTATTAGTATCTTACTAATGGAAAATAAGATATCAAAAGGCTATATAAACTATCAACTCATGCTCAATCTCTAATCGGGTGTTATGTAAAAACCTCAATTTATTTGGTGTTTGTTGTATAAGGTTTTTTACTTTATTTATCGAAAGCTTAATAAACTATTTTTTTTATTATAATTACATATCAGGAGCTTGACAGTGGAATTTGAATACAAGAGAAATATTGTCGTTTGAAAATTATATGTGTTTATTAGACGATTTCTATATTTCACCTAAAGACATGTTCCCGGTTTTGTACTCTTTTGGAATCTAGAAAATGTTGTCTGGTGAGTGATGGAGTGGTCGGGAACGGGTCCGTAAAAGTGGAAATAGTTTGGTAATGGTCTAAAGTGAACATTTCTCCTGAGAATCTTGCTTGACTTGGCAGACCTGAAGGAGATGGTTGTTATGTACTTTTTTCATTCGGGTAAACAAGGCATGTTAGATTTTTGTTTTAAAAAATATCACCATAATAATAAACGTCTTTTTGCATTTATTATGAGTATCATATTGTTATATAAAAATTTTAAAAAAACTAATGGGTTTTTTTTATAAATTGTGTTTTACCAAAGTGTGATTTACTAATTTGTGATTTATAAATTTGTGTTACACAATTGTGTTTTTAGTTGTGTATTCTTCGTTGTGTTTTCTTCATAGTGTTTTTAATGTTGAAAAACACATTTGATGGAGATAGTAACCGTTTGGCAACCATTTTCCGATGACTTTTCTGGCGACTTCTCGTCATACATTTTCGGTAAATTTTATGGCGACTATTCTGGCCAACTTTCCGGCTAGGTGGGTGGCAGGTGGGGCGATAGAGTGATGGTGGTGTGGATGGTGGTGGTTGTAGAAGATGGGTGGAGATGTAAGTGGGTTTTGTGATAAAAAAGGTGGACCAAAATACCCACATTCCTAACATTTCTAAGAAAATGAAACTTCTTAAATGAACTCACCCCATTTTTTATAATATTATATTTGTAATAACCAACCTAACATTTTAATTTTATTGTTTATGCTTAACTCGTTTTGTTAATAGTTTGTTTTTATAAAGTCTTGTTTTAGTTATAACAACAAATCTAACTTGTATTTCATTGACATAATCAAAGATGACGCCCACTCCAAATAGCTTGATATGAGTTTAAATAAAATATATAATATGTTAGAAAATAAGAAATATTTTCTAATGAGTCGGAATAAGTTGAGATATAAAAAACCCCTCATAAAATCAAAATATATGTCAAAAACTAAAAAAGTAATTAAAAAACTAATAGTTAGTTCCGTAAATGTAAAAAAAGAAAAACTCAATAAATATCAACTCATGCGGACCAATTTCAACTTTTTCTCTCCTATAGTTTAGTTTAACCCATTATGATCTATTATACATTTTATTTAGTGAAAATTCTTAATATAGTCAATTTTGACCAACAATTTCCAATTTAGCCATGGTTTTGAAAACGAAGACTCATTACTCAATTCGAAGGCGTAAATTATACCCAAAATAGCTATTTTTTATGTTGGATCAGACAAAATTTCAACACAGTCAAACATAATTCGTTGACCTGTAAAATCGTGTCACATGTCAACGTATTAATGGATCCTACAGAATTCGTTAAAGAATCATCGGATCCGACGAAATTTTTAATGGATCCGACAGAATTCTTATCTTCTACCTCTCAAACCTTAAACTAAACCTCCATAACAAACCTCCATCTCCATCTTTCTTATTTCTCCACAAAATCAAGCAAATCTAGTGTAAATAGGTTAGTTTTTCGAGAAGAACACAACCGCAGTGTTCAATTTCACCAAATAAAATCTAATGGATTAGAACTTGAAATCACCCCTCCCCCCCCCCCCCCCCCCCCCCCCCCAATTTAAAATCTAGGACTTGACGGACAAATTAAACAGTTGGATCTGACGGAAGCATGAATTGTGCTGTTGGACACGACTGTTTATTATTACGTCGCTACCTCTCGAATATGTTGGAAACTTTGATAATCAGTCGGATCCACTAAAAATATGTTAAAATATAAATTTATTACCAATCTTCGGACTAATATTATTATTATTAATCCATCACTTATGGTCTAGCGGTAGGAGAGTTTGGATTCTCCAGTAGAGACTCAAGTTTGATTCTTACTTATATCACTTTTGATGAATTATAACAATGAAGAATTTGAGCTAGACCTTATGAGGTTGTCAGTTTGAATCCCGAGCCCACCTGGGTTTCCGTACCACCGTGTGTTACGCTATAAAGTCCTGCTCTTATGGCGGCGCAACGACGGTCAAGTGGCAGCCTACGATATGGTTTCCCAAAGAAACATCAAAGTCAAACTCTGAAGCCATCATGAATCCAGCTATGACAACATAGTTAGGCCAAAGTAGACAAACATGACTCTTCAATTTGAAAAGTGCAGTGATCTAGTTAACATAAAAAAGAGTGCCAATTTTTTTTTATTATATATTTAACTAAAAAAAATTAGTAAAAATCGGTTAAGATATTATTTTATTATAACCAACTTTTGAGAACTAGTTTTTCGCGGGAATCAAATCTCTTTATCCCCTCAACAACTGTTCCAAAAACCCTAGCTAGCAATTCATAACCAAAATCAATCAGATGTCAGATGAAATACAAATGGAAGTCATGAAACTGCTTCCTATAAAATCACTGATTCAGTTCAGGTGCGTTTCTAAACCCTGGAAGTCTGGTGATCGAATCCTCTGATTTCATCGCTGATTACACCGTCAGCAGCCGCGATCAACCGCACCATCTGCTTATAAGCTACCAAAATAATGAGAATGATGTATACGTTTCGATTGCAGATAATGATTCTTTCCCCCTAAACATGGGTTCCCCTGCCCTTCCCCACCCCATTAATTACCTACTTTGGGATTCAAGGGTCGTCGGCACCTCTCGTGGCGTGATTTGCCTCCCCGGCTATCATCGAAATTTATATGGCTCCCATGAGGCTGTTTTTTGGAATCCGTCTATCAGAAAATCAGTTGCTATTGCTGTGCCCGATGATGTAACATGTTCCTGTGCTACTGGTTTTGGGGTTTGTCCTGCAACCACTGAGCCTAAACTTGTTAAAATTAATAAACGCGGCGGCGTTACTTGGCAGGTTGAGGTTTTTAGTTTAACCTGGCACGTGTGGAGAATTTCGCCTTCTAATCCGCCTGATAAACTGCTTGAATTCAAACCGTCTTCTCAATCTGTTGTAGATAGGTTTATTTACTGGTTGGGTGTTACCAGTGGTGGTGATACCGGTATTATGATTATTTCATTTGATTTGTTAAGTGAAGAATTTGGAGAAATACACCTCCCGGGTACGTTGGCCTTCGAGGATCTGTTAATGTTGGAGTTATTTAACCTAAGTGATCCTCTCGTGGTTCTCAGAAGGTGTTTAACGACCCCGAAATTTGAAGTGTGGATGATGGAGAATGGTGTTTCAAAATCTTTTACGAAGCATTTCACTATAAACGATCCAAATGAACCAAGTTTCCCACAGGAGTTTAGGAGGAATGGTGAAATTGTGATGGCCGTTGACGCTGATGATGATGATGATGATGGTAAAGATGCACGACTAGTAGTTTGTCAACCCTTGTCGGGGGACATCAATGATCTTGGGATTAAAGGACGAAGTTATTCATTACAGGTGAGCTCGTACACAGAATCTTTACTTCTGCTTGATCAGTAATATCCTTTTTCTTCTTTTTGTCCTGTTTTGCTAATTTAATATTTGCCCAAGAGTTTTGTTTCATATTTTGTATAACAATTTGAAGTATATTTATATCTTGTGAAGGAAATTTTGAATATCAAAATATTGTAGAGGTACCCGCGCAAATAGACCAAAGCCCAACGTGTTTACCCAATCTACATAAGTTCAAGATGGCCTACTAGGTGATAGTATCAACATCACCAGGGGCGGACGGCCATTTTAAAGTTAGTGTTAAGCCCCCAATCGTCCCTTATGAAAGAATTTCGTGTGTTAGCCACTGATTGTATCACAACACTAGCACAATCTAGAAAAGTCGCAGCCCAAGATTACAAATAAGCTCTCGGTTAACATTAACCGTTACTTGTAATCTTTGACTTCTCGATAATATAATGTATGACCAAAATTCACAAATACCCTTACAGCTTTTCAGTGGCTTAAAATCTGTCTTTTTTAGCATCAAAACACCTAGTAAGTCACATTGGAATACAAATTAGGCTTAGATAATAATAATTGTTTAAAGAACACATATCTTGAAATGCTACAAAACAAGACTTAAAACCTCCCATATTAACAGCAATCTGCGTAGTGTTGCAAAATAATATCATTAGCATCCGAACCAACCCGCAACAGCAATCATGCAATAGTTTTTTAGAAATAAGAACGAGAATTTGGATTTTAACAACTTGCCTATATTAGGAACTTTGATTTGGGATTCTGAAGGGATATATTCCCCCCTTTTTAAACATTTTTTATAATATATTCTATGTATATAAAAATAGAATATATTAAAAGTGAATAATCCGAGACGAGCCGACTTAGCTTCATATTAAACCATATCGAGCGAGCTTTTTGAACAATCGGAAGAAAGGAGTAGCGCAGAGATGGGGTAAACCGGTAAAGAGAATTTGGGCGAGGTATATCAACTAAAGTTTTGGATGATTTGAATACTTGTACCAAGATCAATATAAGAAAGCAGGCATATATATTTTTTAACTTCTGTAAGTTGCCCATTTAAAGAATTGTTTAATATGTTTTATTGACTTTTAAATTAATGCTACATTGATTTGTACATTATAATCCACACATCAATATCGAATAAGATTTACATCGAAACGTCGATAAAAATAAGCGTGTCATAACGTAAATTTGGTTTTCTTAATCACAAAAATAAATAAACTTTCAAATACATGGGTGAAGATGAGGGGTTAAGAAGCTGGCACCAACCTGAAAATATCATAACACCATCCCCCGAATTCGAGGGTTTTTCTTTTTTGGAATTGGGAAGTTGGAGCCAGATTACGTTGGCGTGTGATTCCTTCAAACCGGGACAAAATGGGACGATGGCGTGCTATTTGGGAAAAGTTGGATAAAAAAACTAATTGATGTTACACACATGTGACATATGAGATAAAATGAGAAAAGCGAGACAAAATGGGATGACTCCCCGTGCTCTAAGGTACAAGAAACAAGGTATAAACCTAAAGGACATTTTTTATAATTTACTCTTTTTAGACTTCTCTATTTCTTTTGGACATAATTTTCTTTGATTTATCGACAATCATCGAAAAACAAGCATCAAACCGTTAAAACAGGCCGGCTGTGATCCAACCAGCCAATCCTATCAGTTTAATTCGTCTATTTCTTAACCATAATTAAGCGGTTCAACACAAAACTTTTGTCAAAACCAGTTAAATCAGACTATAAATAAAAGATAGTATTTGTTAGAACCAATATATTAATTGTTTCATATCATTTCAACTTAACGCGTGTTATGGTCAAAGAAAGATTCATCAGTCCACCGGTAACCCAACAAGTAATTAGAATTAGGAGTGCGCACGCTTCGGGTCGGTTCGTTTATTAGCCTAAACTAAAACCGAGATCATCAGTTAATTAATTTTATGAACCAATCGGTTTTTGTTCAATCGATTTGATTTAGTCGGTTAGGTTTTCAGTTTGGTTAATAACTAAAACTAAACTTGGGCTAGATATTTTCTTAGAAATACAAGAGATTAGGGTATAAATACATGAAATGGATGTATAAAATCGTGATTTGGAGGTATGAATACATGAAATTGAGGTATACAAGCTAAAATATATATGAAAATATGAATGGTTTGGTTCAGTTAACCGAGAGTACAAAAAAACCGTTAACTGATTGTCTGTTATTTTTTGGCTCAGTTTCGTCGGTTTTTCCGTTCAGTTTCAATTAATGGTTAAGTTGTTTCTCACCCTTACAAGTAATACATAACTTGGTTGTGGATTCTCATGGTATTGCTCTTTTGGTTTTCGAATGACGAAGCCCCCTTATCTTATTAATTACTTAAAATTATAATTATATCATAATATATATATTAAAAACTTGCTTTATGTAGCTACTTTCAATCCACGACCAATTTACAATAACACTTACACTTGTTTTATTTAATTAGCCTAACATTATCATGTCACTTTATCATGTGATATATATGAAATTAATCCTAAATTATTTTATAAACAATATTAAATAACTCACGTGATTGGACTACATAACGACACATGATTGGCGCACATAAGCTCGATGTACAAGTTTCCATTCTGATTGTACATACTTTCTATTTTCCCTTTCCTTTGTTATAACGAGTATACCGAAACTGTTTCTATTTTCTCTTTCCTTTGCTATTGAAGAAACGTGGATCTACTCACTGGTAGCAGATCTACTTTCCTCGGGTGTGATTAAACTATTTCACCGATGGTTCTTCTGGATCCGAGTTCTTCCACCTACAAAATGAACAGCGCCGTTACTTACCCCTCAGAAAGGGACAGAGGGGTCCTCTTTGGGGTAACCCTCCGGCGTGAGAATCAGTATCTTTTGGAGAAGAATAATAATGTTTGTAGGTAAGTCAATCTCAAGAGTATTGCTGAATCGCTGAATACCCTTGATGATGTGACTGTGTCTTTTTTGTAACTGACTGTGAGTGAATATGATTCAATATGATTGAATGTGATATCACTGCTTGTAACTGTCAATGATTGAGTGTGAATGAATGTGTCATCAAAGTGGAGTTGATGCTGTATTTATAGTGCTAGGGTTTTTACTGGTTGGGCTCAACCTCGTTGGCCTCCTCCAATCGCACTGCGCCACGTGCCCTCTGGGACACCTGGCGCTTTCTCGTTGGTTGTAATCACGTGGTAGCACATGTGTCATGCTGAGTTGTCGACCTTTCATTTGGCCGTTGTCAACATCAGCATATTCTTACTCCTTAAAAAGATGCCTTCTGGAAGATTGTCTGACGTGCACAATCAAGGTTGCCCTAATCCTGATTTGGATAAGGACGAGGTTGATTATGTGCACGTGTGATATGCGCCCATCCTGAGGATGCGCGAAGTCTTCTTTTTATTCTCACGCGCAGATATTTCATGCGCAAGTGTGATATGGACGAGCGTGTGATATGCGCCGCGCGATGGTGCGCCGGGCGCATATGCGACGCGCGAGCATATGTGATGCGCAAGAGCATGTGATATGCGCCGCGCGTTGATGCGCTGCGCGCATATGTGATGCGCGAGCATATGATGCATGCGCCATGCGCCTAGGTTTTGGCTTTGTGCCTTAATGTCTTTATCTTGTGGGTTGACCCGCCTTGATTGGTGTTGAGGCGGGTACATACCTCTTCAAGCCCCCCCAGTCTGATGTGTGTCTTATCTCGCGCGAGCGTGGTAAGATAGATATTAGACTCACTGAGTTGTCCTTTTGTAGGGGGTTTTGTCGTTTTCTTGGTTGTTTCCATCGTCGCGCGAAGTTCTATCCATTTGGTTGAAAACGAAAGGTCCAAACACGTGGTTGGTTGGTGATGACGTGCGCCGTAAACGTGTCAGACGTTTCGTGTGCTCGAGGTGCTACAGTTGCCTTTCACGTCCCCTCACAACTGTCTTGAACACGTGTCGCACTCGCATTGGTTTGTACCTGCGAGTGAGGGCGCGTGTCTGTTCCGTGGCAGGTCGGTTACATCTTTCTGTCCCCTCACACAGCTGTTAGGGACACGTGTCGCGCCTTCCTTGGGTTGCCCCTGCGAGTGGGGGCGCGTGGAATCCGATCAGCTGCCACTTTTCTCTCTCCTGGTCCTATAAAAGCAGGCCCTTAGGAAATTTTTATCTTCATCTTCATTGTTTCTAAAATTCAAATTTCTGCTTTCAAATTCTGATTTGAGTGTTTACATCGATTGGAATCCTCGATTATCGGCTATTACAGTTGTATGTCTGATAGTTCATACTCGTCTAGCCCTTCAATCACCTCCGTTGCCTCTCGAAGACGCCGTGTGAAATCTGTGGTGATGTCGACATTGAAGCAAAAAGGAAAGGGGAAGAAGGTTGTTGAAACCACATCGGAGGAAGTAGGGAGGACCAAGGCCACCAAAAGGTGGAATGAAATCCCCTGCAAATTGAAGCAGGCCGATCTCGACAACCTCATCGCCTCTCAGGGGTTTCCCACCCTGTTTGGCTGCATGTTGCCTAGGTCCGGGCAAACGGCGGCGGACCCGCCTGCCGGCTATATATCCCTATATAGCCACTTTTTCACCCACTGCAACCTTCGTCTCCCGATGACAAGGTTTGTGGGTGCACTGTTGAAGTTCTATGGGATTCACATATCCCAAGTCCATCCGTTTGGACTCGTGCGCGTGACTCACTTTGAGTTCATGTGCAAATCCCAGCGCGAGGAACCCACTCCTCGGCGCTTTCAATATTTTTATAAGGCCAAGATCCAAGACAATTGGATCTCTTTTATTCCTCGCAGTCAGAAGGTGAAGTGCTCCACTGTTTCATTCAAGAGCCTTCATGACTGGTCTGAGAGGTTTTTTTACATTAAGGCCGGTGTGATCCCCATCCGTATGACCATGCGCTCTATCACTTCTGCGCCTGCGGATGAGGATGCTCATGCCGACCCCAACCAGCGCCTCCTCGCAAATTTTCTTCGCGGGGGATGGTTCGGCGGTCAGCTTTTTAACCCATGCGCCAGTAAATGAAGAAACGTGGATCTACTCACTGGTAGCAGATCTACTTTCCTCGGGTGTGATTAAACTATTTCACCGATGGTTCTTCTGGATCCGAGTTCTTCCACCTACAAAATGAACAGCGCCGTTACTTACCCCTCAGAAAGGGACAGAGGGGTCCTCTTTGGGGTAACCCTCCGGCGTGAGAATCAGTATCTTTTGGAGAAGATAATAATGTTGTATGTAAGTGAATCTCAAGAGTATTGCTGAATCGCTGAATACCCTTGATGATGTGACTGTGTGTCTTTCTGTAACTGACTGTGAGTGAATATGATTCAATATGATTGAATGTGATATCACTGCTTGTAACTGTCAATGATTGAGTGTGAATGAATGTGTCATCAAAGTGGAGTTGATGCTGTATTTATAGTGCTAGGGTTTCCACTGGTTGGGCTCAGCCTCGTTGGCCTCCTCCAACCGCACTGCGCCATGTGTCCTCTGGGACACCTGGCGCTTTCTCGTTGGTTGTAATCATGTGGTAGCACATGTGTCATGCTGAGTTGTCGACCTTTCATTTGGCAGCTGTCAACATCAGCATATTCTTACTCCTTAAAAAGATGCCTTCTAGAAGATTGTCTGACGTGCACAATCAAGGTTGCCCTAACCCTGATTTGGATAAGGACGAGGTTGATTATGTGCACGTGTGATATACGCCCATCCTGAGGATGCGCGAAGTCTTCTTTTTATTCTCACGCGCAGATATTTCATGCGCAGGTGTGATATGCTTGAGCGTGTGATATGCGCCGCGCGCTGGTGCGCCACGCGCAATTGTGACGCGCGAGCATATGTGATGTGCAAGAGCATGCGATATGCGCCGCGCGCATATGTGATGCGCGAGCATATGATGCCTGAGCATGTTTTGTATGCGCCATGCGCCTGGGTTTTGGCTTTGTGCCTTCATAATGTCTTTATCTTGCGGGTTGACCCGGCTTGCTTGGTGTTGAGGCGGGTACATACCTCTTCAAGCCCCCCCAGTCTGATGTGTGTCTTATCTCGCGCGAGCGTGGTAAGATAGATATTAGACTCACTGAGTTGTCCTTTTGTAGGGGGTTTTGTCGTTTTCTTGGTTGTTTCCATCGTCGCGCGAAGTTCTATCCATTTGGTTGAAAACGAAAGGTCCAAACACGTGGTTGGTTGGTGATGACGTGCGCCGTAAACGTGTCAGACGTTTCGTGTGCTCGAGGTGCTACAGTTGCCTTTCACGTCCCCTCACAACTGTCTTGAACACGTGTCGCACTCGCATTGGTTTGTACCTGCGAGTGAGGGCGCGTGTCTGTTCCGTGGCAGTTCGGTTACATCTTTCTGTCCCCTCACACAGCTGTTAGGGACACGTGTCGCGCCTTCCTTGGGTTGCCCCTGCGAGTGGGGGCGCGTGGAATCCGATCAGCTGCCACTTTTCTCTCTCCTGGTCCTATAAAAGCAGGCCCTTAGGAAATTTTTATCTTCATCTTCATTGTTTCTAAAATTCAAATTTCTGCTTTCAAATTCTGATTTGAGTGTTTACATCGATTGGAATCCTCGATTATCGGCTATTACAGTTGTATGTCTGATAGTTCATACTCGTCTAGCCCTTCAATCACCTCCGTTGCCTCTCGAAGACGCCGTGTGAAATCTGTGGTGATGTCGACATTGAAGCAAAAAGGAAAGGGGAAGAAGGTTGTTGAAACCACATCGGAGGAAGTAGGGAGGACCAAGGCCACCAAAAGGTGGAATGAAATCCCCTGCAAATTGAAGCAGGCCGATCTCGACAACCTCATCGCCTCTCAGGGGTTTCCCACCCTGTTTGGCTGCATGTTGCCTAGGTCCGGGCAAACGGCGGCGGACCCGCCTGCCGGCTATATATCCCTATATAGCCACTTTTTCACCCACTGCAACCTTCGTCTCCCGATGACAAGGTTTGTGGGTGCACTGTTGAAGTTCTATGGGATTCACATATCCCAAGTCCATCCGTTTGGACTCGTGCGCGTGACTCACTTTGAGTTCATGTGCAAATCCCAGCGCGAGGAACCCACTCCTCGGCGCTTTCAATATTTTTATAAGGCCAAGATCCAAGACAATTGGATCTCTTTTATTCCTCGCAGTCAGAAGGTGAAGTGCTCCACTGTTTCATTCAAGAGCCTTCATGACTGGTCTGAGAGGTTTTTTTACATTAAGGCCGGTGTGATCCCCATCCGTATGACCATGCGCTCTATCACTTCTGCGCCTGCGGATGAGGATGTCCTCAAGAACCCAACTGGCGCATGGGTTAAAAAGCTGACCGCCGAACCATCCCCCGCGAAGAAAATTTGCGAGGAGGCGCTGGTTGGGGTCGGCATGAGCAGGCTCTGGGCCGACAGCGCGCTTGAGCCCGTTATCCAAGTCGACGGGTTGTGTAAGTGTTTTTGTTTTTTTTTTTTTTTTTTTTTTTTTTTTTTTGTGGTTGCGCGAACATCGTTCTTTTGCTGATATCATTTAACTTGTCTTTGCGCAGTCACCAAGGATTACATCCTTGCCGCTTATGATGAACATGTGGAGGGCGGCTCCGTCGAACTTGGCGTTGGGGAGGTTGGTTTCCCGGATCGCTTCGATGACATGTTCATCCCAGTGGATCTGGATTTTGACTTTGACGGTGACGCGCCTGGTAAGCCTTCGCAATCCTGCTCATTCCTTTAGAATACCCAAGTTTATTAACAGTTCTGTCGCTTGTTTTTGTAGATGCGCTTGAAAACTACGAGCTAGAGCTCGCGGAAGAGGAGGAGGAGGAAGAGGAGGTGCCTCTACTAAAGCGCAAAGCTAAGGGGAAATCTGGCGCAGGGGCCAGTAAGAAACAGAAGAAAGAGGACACCCCTGTCGCTCATCCCCATGCTCAAACGAAGAGACCTAAGGAAACCACAAAGGTTTCTTTAAGTTCTCTGCCTGTGAGAGTGGGCAGACCTCCTGTCCACTTGAGGTATGGTGCCGTCGCCTCCTCCGTTCGCGCTGCTGAAGAGAGAAGCCGCGCCGCGCCTGCAACAGGTATACTTTGCTTATCTTCATCTGACTGAGTTATTATTAAACCGTTGGTTATTTGAATGATTGCAGAGCCGGCGACGGTAACAGATCAGCCGCAGGCGCCACAAGGTGCTACGGCTGCGCCGGGGACTCCATCGAAGTCCCCTGTTCTAACCTCTGAAAAGGGTAGAATGAATTTTATGGCGATGTTCGACGCGCGAACAGAGTTGCGCCAAGGTAAGTGTTGCACATTTGTCTTCTGAATTTTTCCTTTTGGACTTAGTCATAAACCATTCCTTGTTTATTTGTTCATAGGAGTTGTAGCTGGTACAACAGTTGCTGATGATACTCCTGGCGCAGCTGCCGGCGCCGCTGGTTCTGGTCCTGCTCCTGCTAGTGCTGAGTCTCCCCTTGTTGGGATAACCAAGGAGCAGGAAACGGTGTTGCGCGCCGAACTGGCGGCGTCGAGACCTCCTTCGCCTCCTCCTGCACGTAGCCCTCCCCGCGAGGCTGGTTTGGAGCCTTCCAGGTCGCAGCAGAAGAGGCCTGTTGAAGGAGACGAGGAGGACGAGGGGGTTCAAGGTGAAGACTCCTTAGGAGATCGCGCCAGCCCTGCGATGCCGCAAGTGTTCGCAGCGCAGACCTCTGGTGGGGCTGGCGCTGACTTTCCTGCTTCATCCCCGCAGGTATGTATTGATTTGTTGGTCCGCTGCGCGTATCTCCCTATAAGTATGTTTTATGACTTAGAACTTTTCTTACATTTTTGCAGGAAGGTGACCACGTTTACCGCCCGAGATGGAATATTAATGAAGAAAGTTCCTTTCAATCCATGGGCGTATGCGAGGACTTCTGGGCTCATGCCGTGCCTCCTACTGAAAGGAGGTATCAAGAGGAGCGCACTCGCGCGGACTTGCTGAACGACCATGTTTTCGCTGGGTCGGCTTTTTTCGCTGCTTCCCAAGAGCTTCGTCGTGATTATATTAAAGTACGCGACGCTCTTGTGGAAGCCCAGCGAGAGGCTAAGGTGGCCGCCTGGAACCTGTCTGATGCTCGCGCGCGAGCTGAGAAACTCCAGGCGGAGCTCAGTGAAAACCGAGCAAGTGCCAACACCGCATACATCAAGCGCGGGCATGAGCTCCAGGCTGCGCGGGAGAAGCAGCAGTTGGCGGAGGCCGAAGTTGCCAAGTACGCGCGCAGAGTGCGTGTCTTGGAACAGCAGGCCGAGGCGCGTGACCAAGCTATCATCAAGAGTATTACTGAGAAATCATCGTTGGAGAGCGAGGTTGCGCGCCTGAAAAGGGATTTGGCGGCCGCGCAGGCCGATAGAGATGAGGCCTTGGCCACGGCGGCGTCCAGCCAGGAAGCACTTGGTGCTGCGCAGGCGGAGAAAGAAAAAATTTTGGCAGCAGCAGCGTCTGACAAGGAGGAACTAAAAAAGGCTAAGGAAACTGTTGAGTTATTAAACTCTCAGGTTCCTGCCCTCGAGACGTCTGTTGCTGGCCTCGCGCAGGATCGCCAATGGCTGGTGTCACAGGGCATGGCTCGCTGCGCTTTGGCGATGAAATATTCCGCCGAGTTTCAAGCCCTTGTGATGGACTGCAATGCCGCCGCGCGTTTGGTGGGCCGAGCTGAAGGGTTTACGGATGGGTATGAGTATGGCATGTTGAGGAAGAACCCATCCGAGTACCCTTACAAGTTCGATGCGGCCTGCGCGGACATGGCCGCGGTGGGGGAAAAGTATATGAATACTCCCATCCCCATCCTTATGCAGGTACCTTGATCTTAATGAGTTTTACTTTACTAACTTTTCTAAGTGTTTGTACTCATTACTTTTCTAATGATTTACAGATAGCTGCGCTTGCTGACCAGCCCGACCTCGGCGCACTAAAGAAGTTGCTTGATGATTGCGAGAGGGCTGGTGGCGATGATGGTGGCGCGGGGGATGTTGCCCCTGCCAGCGGCTCTGGCGCGGCGAAAGAATCTGCTCGTGACACCGTTGTGATCGAAGACTCCAATGAGGAGGAAGAACTTGACTATGGTCAGTTCGGAGATGAAGAGCAGACCGCGCCAGATGCTGCGCGAGATGATGAGGATGATGAAGCGGCTGACGTCGACGTGGAGACTTGAGAAGCCCTTCATCAAATTTTGTATATTTATCTTTTATACTTGTAGTTTGTAACTCATCATACTTGTAAATTTCGATCCAATGAAATGAAACTTGTTATCTCCTTTTCGTATCTTGCGCATTTCCATTCATCTCTTCATGTTTGGTTGTATAGATATAAGATATGCTTGAACGTTAAAATAAGAACAAGGTTGTAAGGAAATTATTCACTTAACCTCTGTTCTATTTTGTTTGTGGCTCTCGCAGTATCTTGCTCATGCTGACATGCACGCTAATTTTTCGTTATTTCTTTTTCGCGCGTTGGTGTCACGCGGTATGGAAGTATGAGTTTAGCCATTACATGTCAGCTTGTGTTACTCAGATATCCACTATGGTTCCGCGCGCGGCCTCGACCTGAGACCTTAACATGATATGGCATGTACTTTGCCTTAGTTTTGTTTAAGGATTTTTATGATCAGGCTGCGCGGGGTGTAAGATGGATGTATGTGAGTGTTTTGAGCTAAGGCTCTTTGTTTTGGGCTAAGGCCCTGACGATTTTAGAGTTAAGACTCATTAACGTGTTTGAGCTAAGGCTCGTAATTTTGGGCTAAGGCCCTGACGTTTTAGAGTTAAGACTCGTTAACGCGTTTGAGCTAAGGCTCGCGCATGTATGTTTTACTTCGCTTTATTTTGTTTTGAAGTCAATATAGTGTTGTCATATTGTTCCAATTTAATAAAGGAAGTGTGAAACATGTATGCAAAGGTAAGAGAACCAATATTGAAAGATAGCGCGACAAATATTGAAAGATAGCGCGAATCATCATTGATGATGGCTTAAAAGCCTTGATTACAAATTTGAACTTTTTACATGAAGCATTTTCTAAGTTGTGCCGCGTTCCACGCGCGCGGTATCTTTTTTCCGTTCAAATCTTTTAAAGCGTACGCGCCTTTCCCCAGATCTTCTGAAATTTGATAAGGTCCCTCCCAATTGGGGGACATTTTTCCTGGGGGTATTGCGCGACTAGCTTCATTGTTTCGAAGGACAAAATCATTTTTCTTGAAGTGGCACTCTTTAACGCGCTGATTATAATATTTTTCCAGCTTTTTCTTGTATCTGGCTTCATTAATGATAGCCGCTTCTCTGCGCCCTTCAAGCAAGTTAAGGTCCAACCTTCTATCGCGGTCGTTATCAGTTTTGCCCATCATGAGTACCCTATGGGATGGGCATCCAATTTCCGCTGGGATCATAGCCTCTGTCCCATAGGTTAGGCTGAACGGGGATTCGCCATTGCTAGTTTTGCTTAATGTCCTGTGCGCCCACAGGACATTAGGTAACTCTTCGACCCAAGAATGGGATTCTCCCTCCAATCTTTTCTTCAGCCCATTTAGCAAACTTTGATTCGCGCGCTCCACTTGGCCATTCCCTTGAGGATGGTAGACGGACGTGAAGATTTGGTTGATGTGCAATTCTTTGAGCCAGCTTGATATCTTCCTGTCAGTGAATTGTTTGCCATTGTCGCTCACAATTTCCAGAGGAAGGCCAAAACGACAAATGATGTGGCTCCAGATGAATTGCTTCATCGCCTCAGCTGTGATTTTTGCTAGTGGCTTGGCTTCAACCCATTTTGTGAAATAGTCTATCGCCACTACCAAAAATTTCACCCGCCCTTGCGCTTGCGGCAGGGGCCCCACAATATCAATGGCCCATTTGTGGAAAGGCCATGCTGAGGTGACTGGAATCAAGTTGTTTTTTGGACGCATGGTGTTTGGCGCGTAGCTCTGACATGCCTTGCATTTTTGGATTTCTTTTAGCGCATCCAAGTACATGCCTGGCCAATAGTAGCCCGAGCTCATCGCCTTGGTAACCACCATGCGCGGACCAGCGTGAATTCCACAGATTCCTTCATGAATCTCCCTAATCACATAGCTTGCTTCTTCCGCATCCAGGCATTTCATGAGCGGTCCAAGATAAGAGCGCCGATACACTGTACCATCAAGTAGTTCATAGTTCTGCGCCTTGTGTCTTATCTTTCTCGCCTGTGCGCGATCATCCGGTAACTTCCCCTCTTTCAGGAATTCCATTATTGGAGTTATCCAGGATGAAGGAGTTGTATGAATTACCAGGACCGATTGCGTTTGCACTGACGGGCTGCTCATTATTTCCACCCTGACATCTTTGCCAAAGTGATCAAAATTAGTTGATGCCATTTTACTCAACGCGTCTGCGGACTTGTTTTCGCTTCGCGAGATGTGTATGATTCTGAAGAAGTCAAACTGCTCAACGAGCTTTTTTGCCTGCTCTAGATACAGAGGCATTGTGTTCTCCTTGGCGTCATATAGGCCGTTGACCTGAGCAGCTACCAAGTAAGAATCAACATGCGCCTCTAGTCTTTTAACCCCAAACTTGCGCGCGATGCGCAGACCAGCCAGCAGGGCTTCATACTCAGCCTCATTGTTGGTACTCTTGAAGTCCAACCTGATAGCATAAGTATATTCATGATTATCAGGGTCCACCAGTTTGAGACCTGCGCCAGACCCTTCGCTGTTGGAGGCTCCATCAGTGAATAGCCTCCAAACATCTTCTTCATCATTTGGTCGCGGAGGGTCTACCTCGCGCTGAGCTTCTTCAATCTTTCCCTCTGGGATTTCCGTGATGAAATCCGCCAAAACTTGACCCTTTATTGCTGGACGGGGCTTATAAGTGATCGTGTGTTCACCTAATTCCAGCGCCCACTTTGTCAGCCTTCCGGAGAGCGCGGGACGTCGCAAGACTTGCTGGATGTTGTAACCAGTCAGTACTTCAATAGGATGACCATTGAAATATCTATGTAGCTTGCGCGACGCGTGTGTTAGTGACAAAACTAATTTTTCCATGATGGAATAGCGCGTCTCAGGGTCTGTGAGCACTCGACTCACATAGTATATTGGCGTTTGGATCCCCTTGCGATCCACCAATAATACTGCGCCAATGGCGCGATCTCCAGCTGACAAGTACAATGTAAGGGTTTCGCCAGGAAGTGGGGCTGTGAGCGCGGGCAGCTTTATGAGACATTCTTTTATCTCATTGAAAGCTTGCTCAGCCTCAGGCGTCCACTTGAATTGGCTCTTCTTCAAACAGTTCCTCAAGGTGTTAACGAATGGAGTAGATTTGCTGGCGTGGTTCGCTAGGAACCTGTTGATTGACACCAATCTACCATTCAGCCTCTGAACCTCTTTCATGGTGGATGGTGAAGGCATGTCAAGGATGGCTTCCACCTTCTCAGGATTCACCTTGAAACCCTCCTTAGTGACCATTACACCAAGAAATTTCCCCTCTTCCGCGCCAAAAGTACATTTGCTCGGGTTGAGCTTCATGTTAACTTCCGTTAGGCGCTGAAGAGTTTCCTCGATGTCGTTGAGCATTTGTCTCTCCTCCCTGCTCTTGATCACCAAATCATCGACGTAGACTTCTAGATTTCTTCCGATTTGTTCACTGAAAACCGAATCCATAAGTCTCTGATAGGTTGCGCCCGCATTCTTTAAACCAAAGGGCATTTTTGTGTAACAAAAAACACCCTTGTCGGTTCTGAAGGCCGTCTTGTCTTCATCCTGTGGTGCCATTTGAATCTGGTGATAGCCTTTGTAGGCATCCAGGAAACATTTGAGCTTGAATGGCGCCACGGAGTCCACCTTTGCGTCGATGTTTGGTAGTGGGTAACAGTCTTTCGGACATGCTTTGTTGAGGTCCTTGAAGTCAATACACATCCTCCATGACCCGTTGCTTTTCTTTACCATCACAGGATTGGCTACCCACGTCTGGTATCGGATCGGGCGGATAATGTTTGCGCGCAACAAGTCCTCAACTTGCTCATTCATGGCCTTCGCCTTTTCATCCCCCATGATTCTCTTCTTCTGAGCAATTGGCTCCACCGACTTGAACGTGTTAAGAGAGTGTTGCGCCAAGTCTCGCGGGACCCCAATCATATCGGAGTGTTGCCACGCGAAGACCGACATGTATTTTGTGAGCAACCTTTTCACTCTCAATCTCGTGTCGTCTGAGATGGTAGCGCCAATTGTGACCGTTTGGTCGGGGAATTTTGGGTTTAAAATCCACTTCTCTGGCGCATTGTCCGCCGTTGGAAGTTTCATTCTCCCTTCCCGCGGCGTGGTTGTCACTGCGCACAAATGATCGCGGTAAACAAATACTACGCCTGTTGGTGTAGGGATCCCCAATGCGCCGTGCGCTGGCGATGGTACAGCATTAAATTGGGCAATTGTTCCCCTACCCAGGATCATATTGTGGCATGACGTGGTGGGCAAGACCAAGAAGTTGACAACTTCGGCTCGCTTGTGCTCATCATCCCCCATAGTTAGTTCAAACTGAATCTGGCCTAGGGGATGTATGATCTCATTTGAGACACCACAGATTGGTGCGTTCACAATTTCGAGCCGAGCTTGGTCTGCCGGGTCTAACTTTCTGAAACACTGCTCATACATAATGTCAGATTCGCTTCCAGTGTCCACCAGGACCTTTGACACTTCGTAATGAGCAATGTGTGTGGTAATAACGAGAGGACTGCTTATTGAAGGGCCTCCCCTGATTCTTGGGAAGATGACTTGCTGCTCGCGCCAATCTCCGTGAATTTGCGCGCTTCTCTTTCTTGACGTCTGCCCTTGTCGTCCCCCCTCAGCCACACAGATTCTTTTGTACTTCTTGTTGGCAGAGGCTCCCTCCGGTTGCTCATCTTCTATTCTTTGGTTTTTTACCAAGTGAGCCAGCCTGCCAGACTTTACATCCTTCTCGATCGCATCCTTTAAATGATGGCATGCGTCGGTGTTGTGGCCCGGGGACCTGTGAAATTCACAATATTTACCACTGTTTTGCGGCCCCTTGTAGTGTAGTTGCTTGGGAGGCTTGAATTGGACATTCTCAGTACTTAACACCTGTGAAGGTGTTTTAGTGAGGGGAGTCCATATTCTTGGCAGAGGTCTGCTAGGATCTCTGCCGCCCTCCCTCTTGTCACCCTCCCCGTGTTTACGAGCATCCTTTTGGGGCTGGGGTGAGCTTGGTTGCGCTTGTTTTTCCGCGGAAGAAAAACTTGTTGGCTGCAACCTGGACCATACAGAGTTCTGTTTGGCCCTCTTCTCTTTGCTGCGCGGTGATTCAGCCTGATGCGCTCTTTCTCTTGCCCTATCTTGGGCAATCTGTTTCTCATTTCTCGCGAAAACTCGCGATGCCTCCATTAACTTGGCCCACGTGGTGGGCATACCATCTTTGCTTACGAGAGCTCGTCGTAACTGATCACTGCGCGCGCCTTGTATAAAGGCCACGCGCAGGAGCTGCTCAGTTATGCCCCCGATTGCCAGGGACTCCTGATTGAAACGAGTGATGTAATCTTCAATCGTTTCATCATTCCTGCGGATGCAGTGCATGATGTCATCAGGATCGCGCGTGTGCCTGCGCTGCTGTACGAAGTGGGCCTGGAACTTTTCTAATAGTTCCTCGAACCCATCAATTTGCCCTGTCGGCAAGCTCTCGAACCATACTCGCGCTGCGCCCGTGAGGCAGCGGGCAAACATATGACACCATGTTGGCATCGTCCAGCTCTCTAGGTTTCCCGTGTTATAGAAACCTTGCAAAAAGTCATCTGGATCTGTCGTGCCATCATATTTCCCCAGACCACTTGGCATCTTGGTCTTGTGCTGGATGGGAGCCTGCGCGATGCGCGCAGTAAACTTTGAGTGTTTTACCAGGATGGCTGGTCTGTAGGGTGTGGTTACGTCCACTTGCCCTCTGACCGGTGGGCTGTATGGCATGTGCAAATCCGGATCTGCTCTGGCTCCTGGCGCCATGTTCACAGGCGCGCGGAGCTGCGAGCCTCCTGCATGAGTATCCCTTGTCTTTCTCATGCTATGCACCTCTTCATCACTGAACTCTGTGTGTGCAGTGTGAACAGAATGCCCTTCTTCCGGCGCGCGCGGCCTTTTTGTGGGCTGCTTCTCCATCGCTTGCCTTTGTGTTTGGTCGGCTAGCTTCTTCTGTTTGATCATTTCAGTGTACTTTTCCATCAGACGCCGCTGCTCATTTATGAGCCATTCATTCGGATCGTCTGCTTCATCTTCTGGACCCATTGGTCCCTTCAGCTTCGCGCCGGCCATATTTTGTAACGTGTGATCATCTGGAGGAGTTTCAGTCTGGCCGTGAGGGGTTGTGACGAAGGGACGGTTGCTGGTGGTACGCGTATAATCACGCGGAACCCTCAGAACCTGCTGTCCGTCGTTAACACCCTCACGTTCTATATCCTCCAGAGCTTGATCAACGTTACGAACTCCAGAAACCATGGTGATTGAATTTTTTAGATCTGGATGAGATCTGATTGCCGTTTGTAACAGTGGATGGCGCCAATTATGAACTACTTGATGGTACAGTGTATCGGCGCTCTTATCTTGGACCGCTCATGAAATGCCTGGATGCGGAAGAAGCAAGCTATGTGATTAGGGAGATTCATGAAGGAATCTGTGGAATTCACGCTGGTCCGCGCATGGTGGTTACCAAGGCGATGAGCTCGGGCTACTATTGGCCAGGCATGTACTTGGATGCGCTAAAAGAAATCCAAAAATGCAAGGCATGTCAGAGCTACGCGCCAAACACCATGCGTCCAAAAAACAACTTGATTCCAGTCACCTTCTACTTTCCTCGGGTGTGATTAAACTATTTCACCGATGGTTCTTCTGGATCCGAGTTCTTCCACCTACAAAATGAACAGCGCCGTTACTTACCCCTCAGAAAGGGACAGAGGGGTCCTCTTTGGGGTAACCCTCCGGCGTGAGAATCAGTATCTTTTGGAGAAGAATAATAATGTTTGTAGGTAAGTCAATCTCAAGAGTATTGCTGAATCGCTGAATACCCTTGATGATGTGACTGTGTCTTTTTTGTAACTGACTGTGAGTGAATATGATTCAATATGATTGAATGTGATATCACTGCTTGTAACTGTCAATGATTGAGTGTGAATGAATGTGTCATCAAAGTGGAGTTGATGCTGTATTTATAGTGCTAGGGTTTTTACTGGTTGGGCTCAACCTCGTTGGCCTCCTCCAATCGCACTGCGCCACGTGCCCTCTGGGACACCTGGCGCTTTCTCGTTGGTTGTAATCACGTGGTAGCACATGTGTCATGCTGAGTTGTCGACCTTTCATTTGGCCGTTGTCAACATCAGCATATTCTTACTCCTTAAAAAGATGCCTTCTGGAAGATTGTCTGACGTGCACAATCAAGGTTGCCCTAATCCTGATTTGGATAAGGACGAGGTTGATTATGTGCACGTGTGATATGCGCCCATCCTGAGGATGCGCGAAGTCTTCTTTTTATTCTCACGCGCAGATATTTCATGCGCAAGTGTGATATGGACGAGCGTGTGATATGCGCCGCGCGATGGTGCGCCGGGCGCATATGCGACGCGCGAGCATATGTGATGCGCAAGAGCATGTGATATAAACGTGGATCTACTCACTGGTAGCAGATCTACTTTCCTCGGGTGTGATTAAACTATTTCACCGATGGTTCTTCTGGATCCGAGTTCTTCCACCTACAAAATGAACAGCGCCGTTACTTACCCCTCAGAAAGGGACAGAGGGGTCCTCTTTGGGGTAACCCTCCGGCGTGAGAATCAGTATCTTTTGGAGAAGAATAATAATGTTTGTAGGTAAGTCAATCTCAAGAGTATTGCTGAATCGCTGAATACCCTTGATGATGTGACTGTGTCTTTTTTGTAACTGACTGTGAGTGAATATGATTCAATATGATTGAATGTGATATCACTGCTTGTAACTGTCAATGATTGAGTGTGAATGAATGTGTCATCAAAGTGGAGTTGATGCTGTATTTATAGTGCTAGGGTTTTTACTGGTTGGGCTCAACCTCGTTGGCCTCCTCCAATCGCACTGCGCCACGTGCCCTCTGGGACACCTGGCGCTTTCTCGTTGGTTGTAATCACGTGGTAGCACATGTGTCATGCTGAGTTGTCGACCTTTCATTTGGCCGTTGTCAACATCAGCATATTCTTACTCCTTAAAAAGATGCCTTCTGGAAGATTGTCTGACGTGCACAATCAAGGTTGCCCTAATCCTGATTTGGATAAGGACGAGGTTGATTATGTGCACGTGTGATATGCGCCCATCCTGAGGATGCGCGAAGTCTTCTTTTTATTCTCACGCGCAGATATTTCATGCGCAAGTGTGATATGGACGAGCGTGTGATATGCGCCGCGCGATGGTGCGCCGGGCGCATATGCGACGCGCGAGCATATGTGATGCGCAAGAGCATGTGATATGCGCCGCGCGTTGATGCGCTGCGCGCATATGTGATGCGCGAGCATATGATGCATGCGCCATGCGCCTAGGTTTTGGCTTTGTGCCTTAATGTCTTTATCTTGTGGGTTGACCCGCCTTGATTGGTGTTGAGGCGGGTACATACCTCTTCAGCTATAACGAGTATACCAAAGCCGACTGAGTTACCATCCACCGCAACGCACAAAATGTGTGTATATATATATATATATATATATATATATTTGTTTTTGTACTTATTATTTAAAACTAATTACACTGTGGTTTACCTAAATTATGGGCCCACTATTTTGGTACGACTTAACGTTCCGTTGCAACGCATAGGTCCAATATACTTAGTTGTATTTAAAAACTTAAAACAAAATTTAGATTGAATTTTAATTCAAAGTACAGAATACTAGTAAGCATAATCAAATCCATACTAATATTTCGGTTTTAAACGGTTCAGTTAATTCAGTTATTAGAAGAAGTGTGTTAAACATGGGTCATAAAGCATTTGGTCAATTCAAGTCCATTTCAGTTAATAAATACACAACTTGTATGATACCATGAAAAATTAAAATAAAGAGAGTCAAATAATTAGTATGAATGTAAGTAATTATATATAATTCTGAATGAATACATAATGGCTATTCATAGTCAGTCCCAAAGGAGTTACTCAACTGCTAATAACAGTAAGCCACTTCACAAAACTAACTCACCCAACGACAACCGTTGACTTAGTTGACTATCTCTAAAACACCTAATGTTTGTAAGCAAGCATATTTGCAACATATACAATGAATGTGCCTACTAAAATGCTACCAAAAACACCTTTTAGCACTTACACTTGCAAGCTCACAAAATCAGTCTATGTACTTGAAAAAGTCAACTGTTTGGTTAGTTGACCGACGGTTCACCAGTGGCAGGCCGGTTATGAAGTGATGCAAACAATTACGGGTTTGACCTTATATGAGGGGCTGCAAAGCGTGCTCCTGACCCGCCTAAACTGTGTCCGGGGATACGTGTGGTGGGACCACCGATCAAACACAGGTTCGTGGGCCGAACCAGTGCAGACGCAGGGATTGTAAGAATGTTAAGCGCGCTAGTTTCTGTAATTAAAAGAAACAAAACATTAATTAAATAATGTTCTTGAAACCAATTAAGTTATATTATATTTGATACCTTTTTGTGGTTTCTTTAGAATAGGAGTGTCCTGCCAATGTTGTGACAAAATCTCAGCAAGAAGTTTATTGGCATTAACAAGCTTCTCATACTCTTCGAGAACCGTATCTTCTTTTGTTAAACACGTCTTCGAGTCATGAATCAATCCGTCATACTTCTTGCGTATCTTTAAAATCTCCTTTTCACATTCCGCAAGAAGCATTGATTCCTGCATTTAAACAACATCATTATATCATCCTATAATCCATAAATTAATAATAATAATAATAATATAACTACAAGAAAACAAAAAACTTTTCTTAATGTGATTTCGCGATTTTCTCTCGCTCCTTTTGAATTCTTTCGATTTCTGTTTCGAGAGTATGTGGTCGTGGCTGATCAGTTTGACTTTGTTGACCTTCATTTGTTCCGGGATTCAAAGCAGTTGAAGGTGTAGCAGTCTCACATGGTTGATGAGTGGCAAAAGGTGTATGTGTCCCTGTATGAAATAACAATAAAAATGATCAAATATATATGATATGAAGGTTACTTAATATTAATAAATATAACTGGTCCATTTTCTTCCCACATTCTTAACCAACTTTCTTCTACTCCTCGGCATTGATCTTAGGAAAGAAGGAGAGGTTGCATTTGCATCTTCAATCATGTTTCGGTTTGACTTTGGAACTCTCCGAGACAATCTGTCACATAACTGGACCCGTCCAAGTTGACTTTCTTTGACCAACTTATTCCAAAAAACAGAATGTCTGTTATCGATCAAGTAATCATCAATAGATAAACTTTCATTTGTAAGGTTTTCAGTTTCACCATATAACAAGATACTTTCAACGGGAGTGACAACTCGCGATATGATTGAACGTTTTGTGGGGCCCGGTTTGGCACCCATGTTCCTCAACAGGGATGACATCTCATGAACCAAATCGTCTATAAACGACTGATGTTTGGTGTCGGTGCAGCTTTGGAGCTTACTGAATAAGTAAGAGGCGCCCCATCCTAGCAGCCGGTGGCAAGCTCTCCATCGAAAATAACAGTCAACAGGTGTACCTTGGTTTGACAAAATCAGTGCTTTCTCTTCAACAGTGAATGCTGAATAGAACCTGAAAACATGTAACCGGTCACGATGCGGATCAACGGTCATCCTCTTGAGAGCTCTTATGTCAGTTGACGGGTTGCAGTCGCTGTTGAATAATACGACCGCATCGAGGCGTGAAAGCCGAATACTTGAATGGCATGCGCGGTAATCACACAAGCAAATGAAACATTCACTCTCTGCATTGTTGAACTTTTCTAATGATTCCTTTTTCTTTGCAGGTGCGTAATTAACAGTAATCACTGGGATATGGATATATGCATTCTCGCCAAATCTTCGATGAACAAGGTCATCCAAAAAATGCCCGGTTGATATCTTCTCTGCATTCACTGCAGACTGTCAATCAACAAACAAAAAATTTTAAATTAAAAAAAATATGTATGGTGAGTATGTAATAACTAAAAAAAATTAAAAAATATATTTGCATGAAACAGAACGAGTGCTCTCAAACCGCATCGTTTAATCTCTAGCAGCAGCTTGTCAAGAACTTGAAATTTGCCACTGACATTGATTTCAGCAGCCAATGGATCATCATCAATTAAAGAACCTTCTTTCGATGAATTACGCAAAGTGGGGTCCGCAAGAAACGGGTGATCACAGCACTACAAAAATAATTATTAAACAGATTAAGAATAAGCATTTACCAAACTGAATGCGAAACATTACCAAAAAAAAAAGAGAACCTTTTGAATCTGAGTGAGAATATCACGGAGTGGAGATTTTCTTGAAGATGCGGAGAGTTTGCCCGAATTTGAAGCTAAAATTGAACAATATTGTTCGGTTTGCATTGAAGAAAGATGAACCGGGACCCAATACTCGTCAAGATCTGTGAATGTGCACTTGAATGCTATAAATGGCGACAGTCGTTCTTTTAATGTGTCAATATCATTGTTCATTTCCATGTCAGCATCAACAGTTTGTATCTTTTGATTTTTGCAGTCAACGAGTGAAAGGATATTTCGGTAGCTTTGCAAGATATCCTGAAACAGCTGACTGAAATCAGCAAATTTAAAAAAAAAACAAAGGCTGCAGCACGCAGTAGTGGCGGGCCCGCAGGTCAAAACGGGCTGTGCCAGGTTGACCCCATGCATTTGTTGAGATTTAATGCACTGAAGACTAAACATGGACTCAAGTTGACTTTCAGCCCGTTTGACTTGTTTCCCGTTTTATCTATCTCCTATATTATTTTTTGACCCGCATACATTTGTTGAGAATTAATGGACTAAAGACAGTCTTAAGTTGGCTTTCAGCCCATTTGACCGATTTGACTTGTTTCCCTTTTTTAAGCTTTTATTATTATTATTATTGGCCCACATACATCTGTTGAGAATTAGTGGACTAAAGACAGGCTTAAGTTGCCTTTCAGCCCGTTTGACCAATTTGACCCGTTCCCTATTGACCCGTTTGAAATAAAAGAAAGGTGAGAAACATACCCCTGACTCGCCAGTAACTGTTAACAGTTTCATATCAGCCATAAGCTTCTGAAATTTGTTTAAATGTGTTGAATATACGGGGCATTGGCTCTCGTCTATTACTATCAATTCCCATTTAGTATTACTAAGCATTTTCAACTCCAAGTCCTGCAAAATAACAAAATGAATATAATTTCCACACGATAAATTTGAGACGGTTTCATATAATATCAAGAATTAAGTACCTCAGCAATGGCATCTAGAGAAGATAAAACAACTTGAAATTCTGAATCTCTAATGGTGATAATATAGTGACCACCTTTGTATGTCACAGCCGACTTTGGCCATTTTGAAAACTCGGTTTCCCACAATGAAACAGCACCGGAAGAAGCTGATATTATTAGAATAGGCTTCATCGTGTTATCCAACAACGATGATACAAAAGACACCACCTTAACTACCCGCTCCTGCTATATCCAATTAATTAATGTTATATTTATTTAAAATAATTAATATGGTTTAATGGAAAAATAAACCAAAAATCTCACCGGCCCGTCAAAGATGACTGCATTTTGACCTCTGTTCCGGTGGTCAAGAAGCTTTCTAACATAAGGAATCATATGATCATGTCTTTCGGTTGAGACCTCGAACTGATTATCAGCCAACTCACTGCAGCCTGTTGTGTGTGTATATAATGGCCATCAGTGAATATTAACACTAAATGACATTAATTAGAAACATCATTAACAAAGACTATACCAAAAATAAAACTGTTTTAATGTAGAGCTAAATAAACAGAATACACACCAGATTGGATCTTGTCTTTTATAGCAGACCGAAGAAAACTCGCTCCACATCGTTGTTCATAACATAATCTACAAACAAACAGTTTTATAAAACATGAATAATTAAGTATTAATGTATGAAAAAATATGTGATTAACATAATCACCTCTGTTTTTTACGCAAACAAGATTCCGCAGTAGGTGTATCGTTAACATCATTCCACACTTTCACCTTTTTCCTATGAATTTAAAACAACTTTATAACACATGAATAATAAAAATATTAATGTATGAACAAATATGTCATTAACCAAATCACCTGTGTTTTTTATGTCAGGTACCCGAACAAGATCCCACAGCAGGCGTGTCATTTACATAATTTGAAACTTTCACTTTTTTTCTCCGAACTTGAAACAACTTTTTATAAAAATGTGAATTTAACTTCTTTCGTTTCAAACTTTCCTTCTCATAACTCTTGATATTGATCGTATCGCGCTCTTTAGGAAACTGTCGTTTCCCACTTTTTTTCCTTTCTATCAAATCCATAAGTTTTTCTCGTTTCTTCGCCTTCGAAAGACTCGCATACGACTCGTCTGCGTTCGTCTTCAGGGGCATTTTCGTCATTCACATTAAGCCTTCTTCAACCTGCACAAGTTAAAGATTGTGCTACATATTTCATGATCAAAACAAAAACACACAAAATCCTTTTAAGCACTAAATAAACACATTAAGACAAACAATATATGTGTATCTAATATGTATGTATGAATGTGTAAATCACACAAAAGTTTATAAAACAGGGGTATTTTTGTCATTTACTATATGTCTTCTTCAACCTAGTGTGCTCTAAAATTCACGATTTTGTATTTATGAAAGCTAGGTGGCCATGATTTTGTACGGAAGAATTACACCTACAATTATTTGTTTTTTATAATGTTTGTCCTTACTCTAATATTAATTTGTGTCTTTTTATGGATAGAGAGAGTGGCGTGTCTTTTATCTATGTTAATTTTCCATTGGCATTTTGTTTATTTAACTAGGATGATGCGGTATCCTGTTTTGATAAGGGGCTACGAGAAGCCATCGAAGACATAGTTGTATGTGGAGGCCCGTTCTTTGGTGATCTTCAGTGGCGACTTGCATCTTTACCGATGCGCTTAGGGGGTTTAGGCCTTCTTTCGGCTCATGATGTCGGGGTTTACGCTTTTGTAGCGTCGAGGGCTCAGTCTTGGAAGCTACAGAATCACATCTTAAGGAACAGCGGAGTTGTCGACCTGGACCCAGACTACGTGCAGGCCCTGGAACGCCTAAATGGCGCTCTCCCAGACTTTGACATTGGCGGTTTCTCTAATATGGACACCGCCCCACCAAAGCCTCAAAAAACTTTGGCGAATGCCCTTTTTGGAAAAATCGCTCAGAGCCTGGGAGAAGTTTTTGGATTGTCCCCCCGACAGAAGGCGGTTTTTGAATGCTTACAAGGTCCTCATGCCCAAGATTTTCTGACCGTTATCCCGATTGATGGCTTGGGCCAAAGCATGTCTGCGGTCGAGTATAGGGCCATTCTTAAGTACCGTTTGATGGTCCCAATGTACCCCGAAGACGAAACATGTCCGATCTGCCGTAAGGCCTGCCTGGATAAATTCGGAGAGCATGCGGTTCATTGTAAGGAGATGCCTGGGTTCAAATACCGACATGATTGGGTGCGGGACGTTCTTTGGGACATCTTAAGGCGAGCTGGGATATCAGCTAAAAAGGAAGCCCCCGTAAACTTCCTTACAGACCCCACGGAAGGGAGATCCACTCTACGACCGGCAGATTTGCTCGTCTTTGGTTGGGCCGGGGGAAAACACGCTTGTGTTGACCTCACAGGGGTATCTCCCTTAGCTGGTTTGAGGGATAATGGGTTTGTAGCCGGGCAAGCAATAAAAAGGGCTGAAACGAAGAAGGTGGAGAAACATGCTAAAGCCTGCGAAGAGAACCAACATGTTTTTGTCCCTCTGGCTTTTGATACATTTGGCTCCTTGGCACCGGAAGCTATCCGTTTTCTAACCAGGGTCCAAAAGGTTGTGCATAGCAATGTGTCGACTCCAAAGGGGCAGGGGTATGTCTTTAGCAGGTTAGGGTTTGCAATTCAGAAAGGGGTGGCGGCGCAGCTTGTTGCCCGCCTACCTGCTATATTGATGTAATATCTATGTTTCATCAGTAGAAATAAAACTAGGAATGTAAACGAGATAAGTTGCTAGTAATTTATTCGAGATCGACTTGTAAGAAACTCGAGTTTAAAACTAAACTTGTTCAATAAACGAGTCCAAGCCTCAGCTTGCAAGTCTAAACGAGACCATGCTTGATATAGTTTTTTAATCTTTTTTTGTCTGCGTATTTAATACATTTTTATTTAATAATTGCTATTATATATATACCAAGGTTGCAAAAGTCGCCAGGCGCTCCTAGGGCGGCAGACTAGGGAGTTGCGAGTACTCGGTCTAGGCGGGGTGTAGTCGAGGAGTACTCGTACATGGTATTTTATAAAGAAATTCATTTTTCGGAGATTATATATATGTCAAATATCAAAAGTTTACTAAATATTCTACAAAATACATACGAAAAATACAAAAACAATCAATAGCACATACATATTAGTTCAAAAGCATGTCTCATTTGATGAAAGACGTACCTCAATTGAACTTATATAAGAGGTTTGCGAGTTTAGAACTTCGAATGGGATGATAATAATGGTGGTTGCGAGTTTAGAACTTTGAATCAGATGATAATAATGGTGGTTGCAAGTTTAGAACAGAAATTAGGTTGCGTTTTAGCGTGAAAAGGAAAAAAAAGTAGTGATGGGCTCTTGGAGAAATTGAGTTTTTTAATAAAAGTCAAAATTTTGTTAATACCGAGTTGGACCGCCTAGGCCGAGTAGAGCCGCCTAGGTCCGAGTTGGACCGCCTAGGTCCGATTCCGAGTGTTTTGACCTTGGAGAAGAAAAGCGATGCAGTGAAGAGCGCCTAGGCGCCGAGTACTCGGCCGCCTAGGCCGAGTTTTACGACACTGATATATACACAGTTATGAAAACAATAACTAAATAATATTTATTATGTTATATACAAAATTATAAATAAAAATATATCTCAAAATGATTATAAATATGTATAACTTAATTAATAGTAATTAAGTAGAGTCTGATCCGTACTCGAGTTGAGTAAAAATAGGAAATATAAAAAGAGAGAATAAATGAAAGGATATTAAGAAATTACTTGGTAGTTTTATGGAGAGAAGAAATAATATTTGGAAATTACTTGATAGTTTCGTAGATAGAAAAAATGAAATGATGTTGGGAAATTACTTGATAGTTTCATAGAGAAGGAGAGAGAGAAGAAATGAAAGGATGTTAGGAAATTAATTGTTAGTTTCGGAGATTTTTAGCTTTTGAATACTTTTATTGATTCTTTAATGTGAATTTAAAGTTTTATATAGACAAGGCAAGAATTCTACCATTTTTGTACCAAAACTTGCAAAACAATTGCTTTTTGTGCTCTCTGTTTTCACATTGTTTTTACAGCAAGTGTGTTGACCATTATCATATGATGTTAATAATTAAAGACCCAGTATAAACATTTATAGGGTTTAAAAAAAAACAAACTTTATGTGGTCCTCTCTAAAATGGGGCATGAATATGGAGCGGGGCGGGAAGCTGCTATGAGCAAGGCCCGGGAACACCACCTCCTGGTCTTTTGTGACAGATGAAATTCACGAAAGGAGTGGGATGCAAAGATGCATACTTCGTACTTTTTAAGGTGTTCATCAGATAACGGATTGTTCGGTTCGGATTCATCATATTTAGAAATTCTAGAACCATATTCGAAATCAAAGTTCAAAGCTCAAATAATAGTCTAAATAAACATACAAAACCGAAAAATACCACTATAAACATGTTATTTTTTCGGTTTAAACAAATATCTGAATAATCCAAACAGCCCGATTTTTAAAATTCCATATCCAAATAAGAATTCAGATCGGTTTATCTTGGTTCCGATTTTGGTTTTCCCGAACACTCCTACATATTTTGAAAGGTTTAAAAAAGTCAGTGATCATTTCTAATACAATAACGGATTTGTAACGACTAACCATTTATACATGGCAATTACTTTCTATAAATTTTTAGAGTATTTCAATAAAAGTTGTCGGCCAGTCGTCATTCTATGCTACTTTTGAAGAGTTTTTTTTTAGAGAAAGACACGGTTCGTAAAAATTTATATTTAAAATTATATGCATTATAAAGTTACTTTTTATTTTTATCTCAGTCTATTTGGCTTATACGGCACGCTCAAAACCATACACCAAACCATAAAATCTAGTTTTAATATCGTAAACAAGAGTGTAATACTCATAATCTAGCCAAAGCCAAACTAGGGGTGGCAAATGTGACCACTGGTTGAATGGGTTGTATCACAATGTATATAATGGGTCATAATGGGTCAAACTAAAAAGAGAAAATGATTAAAACGGGTCAAAACGGGTTGAATTTCTCAATATTTTTTTTAGAAACGAGAAAAACAGATGAAAGTTTTTAGTACTTTTACTTTTTTACTTTTTGATTTATATTTAGAGTTATGATTTTTTTACTTATTTTTTTTTGAATTTTATTGTTAGGGGTTTTTGAAATGGGTTGAGCTTTCAAAAACTGATGGTTGGTTAATTTGTATATAATTAAGTTCGTTTATTTATTAGTTTTAACTGTTTATTGTGAGAACTTCGATACTTCATACGTGTTTTGTATTTCAGGTCATAGACGTTAAAGTACCTAATTTGGACCTGTGAGAGCACGAGATGAAGACCCGGGATGATGTGTGATAGTGTATGATCAAAACTGGAGGATTTGGGTAAAAGTTGCTTTAGCATATCATTTGTTGAAATCGGAGTATCTTATGCTATGTAAAGAAGCAACGCACATCAGGATGTTTTAAAGTATGGTTTGCTAAATTAGAGTATCATACTCTAAAGTTAGAGTACCATTTGTTGAGCCAGAGTACCATTTGTTGAAGCTAGAATATCATATGCTGGACGAAAGTAAAACTACGGGAGTCGCTATTTAAAACCTATATAAGGATAAAGTTAGGGTTGGATAAAGAGACTTCTGGCTGGCAGTTTACAGAGCTACAAGAGGGCGATTCCACCATTCCGATTCATACCGAGATCACCTACATGTTCCATATCATTATAATTGAAGATTCCATGATGTCGATGCTCGGCTAACTTCTCCGAATCATACCCGGGATGTAAAGTTTGTATTATTTTCAGTTTTCTCATGTAAGTAAGAACGTTTATGTATAATTGTTTATGGTTAATCTATGATTATTGATGTTTAGTATTTATGTGTGTTCAATCGGTTTAGGTCTATGTTGATCTGAACGATTAGTTACCAGTTGCTATAATAATTGATCATAGGACTGCTTGATTAGGTTGAATACGATAAAACATATGATTGCCCTTAACTGAGTCACACTGGCAAGGACTGTTTGATAACCAGTGCCGTGTGTAAAGCGATTATTGATGTCTAAGGTTTTGTCTAGTTGATCAGTCTGTAGTTAACCGTTAATGATTAATCTGTTAGGTTGCATGAGATTACTGTAAGTTACTTACTTGAAGTCTCGGGTGTGATTTGCTTTTATTAATTGATTGAAACTTGTCCACTTGTTCGTTGCTTAATTCTAAACTAAAACTAATTGCTTATGTGATCAGCACTAAAATCTGCTACTTCATAATATTATAAATCTATTACACGATTACATTGACCACATACTCCTGGTGGATACGATACCTTATTTACCCCGTCTACTTAGGTTATTTAGGTTTTTGCATTACTCGAACGACGATTATCAAAAACCCACTTTGACACATTTCAAAAACCACTCACTAAAAAATTAAAAAAAAAATAAGTAAAAAATCATAACTCGAAAAATAAATCAAAAAGTAAAAGTACTAAAAAGTTTCCTCCGTTTTTCTCGTTCCAAATTAAAAAAAAAAAACTTGAGAAATTTCAACCCGTTTTAATCATTTTCTTTTTTTAGTTTTGACCTATTATGACCCATTATATACATTGTGATGCAACCCATTCAACCCAATTGGTCACATTTGCCACCTCTAAGCCAAACCAATCGATATAACTCAGGTTGTACATTCGATCGATTTGAAATATCATTTAATATCCATAGTTTTGGAGGATCTCATGGTTCCGTTTTGGTGAATACCGAATTTAATGTGCATCTGAATAATTTTGCCATTTTGGTACTTGCAAGTATCAGCATCAAAGAAATTTCTACGAAGCTACCACAGTTAAAGCCGTAATTATAAGTCTTAATATTTTATTTTAATAATAAAATATTTAACTTTTTATTAATATTTAAAATCATTAAGTAAAAGCTAAACTAATTTTTATTAGCGGATCCTAACTAAAAGGATCCCTGCTGCCCACCCCTCCTCCTCTGCTTTGAGAACCGTGTGAACGTAGAGAGGGCATAAGGGAAGGAGGTCCTCATACGGAGTCGCACAAAAGGATCCGTTAATAAAAATTAGCATTAGCTTTTACTTAATGATCTTAAATAATAATAAAAAGTTAAATTATTTTATTATTAAAATAAAATATTAAGACTTATAATTACGGCTTTAATTCCTATACCTATTAAATCCACTTAATACCTTATTGTAGAGATCGAACTCTCATTCGTTAGGATAGAGTGGACACCAATGTCACAAGGCAATGCACTTTGATTATTAGTCTCAAACGAATTAACCAATCGATTTTTGGTTAACCGGTTCAGTTCAGTTTATTCGGTAAGTTTGTCGGTTTTAGGTTTGGTTCGGTTAATAACCAAAATCAAACTTTAGCTAAAGTTTTTGCTTATAAATACATGAAATGGATACTTAAATATATGAAGATGTGGTATATAACTATGTAATACATGATACTGAGATTTAAAAGCTAGAAATATGTTAAATGTGAATGGTTCTTTTTAGTTCAGTTAACCGAGGGTAAAACACCGATAACCGATTTTCGTTTTATTAATTAATTTTGGTTTGATTTCAATTAATGGTTTGGTTATTGTGGTATAAGTGTGTCCCACTTTCCTTGGCCAGCAAGTAGCTGGAGATTGCAGAATCTTTGTTGTACTGATATCATGTACGGCGAATAATGGGTGCCCCACAAACAAGGACAACAGAGAAAGAGGGACTCCTTTTTTTATTAAATTAATATATAATTTTTAACAAACAAAGCATTCTCACAAGTGTTTTTGTTAAATCTTAGCGGTCTATAATGAGTTGGTTTGGTTCGATTATAGCTCAAAACGGATTCATTTAGGTCGGTTAATCGGGTGTGAAAAGTTGGTTGGATTCAATAATGAGGCTTAGCCGTAAGTCCGTAACCATAATTGAGGTTCGGTTATGGAAGACAGCTTAACCATAACTGGATGGTCGGTTTCGGTTAACTTTGGGTAATTGTCCAATGTATTTTTTATTTTTTTTTCAAGCTCAATTATGAAGTTTCGAAATTGAAATTTGTTGTTTCTAAGCCTGGGTATGATGTTCCAAACTATGTTACATGGACGGTTGTAGCATAAGTTTAAATGTTCTAATCTGAAAATAAAGATTTAAAATATGAAAATAGAGGTGTATACACAAACAATATACTCCATTCGTCCCATTAAAAGTGTCAACATTTCCTTTTTTATTTGTCTAATTACAAATGTCCACTTTCAAAATTTATTAGTCAATTTCTAAGTTTACCCTTAAACACACAACTAACATTAATAACAATATTGATGGACCCACTTTCCAATGGCGTCATTGTCATTTGGTAAGCAAAGAAAACAATGATTTAATCTACTTTAAATTTTGTGTTTATTCAAACTAAGACACTTTAATTGGGACGGAGAGAGTAAAAATTATAAAACAAAACCTTATTTGAGATAGTACTTTGTAAAATAAAATTTTGTATATTCATATCATGTACATTTAAATCATCATTAAAGTACTCTGAATGACAAAAAAACAAGACGATTTGTCAAACAATGATTGAACAAAGAATACAAGGTGGATACATGATTGAACTGTATATCGGTCTATGCTAAGAATGCCAGTTTAAATGACTATTCCTGAATTAAACGAAAGTACAAAGAATGGTTAGATCCTACCGTGAGAGCTTAGTGGAAGTTGAAGAACTATGCAGTGCGAAAGAAACAAAGATCAATATTTGGTTCCAAACATAAATCAATGGCTTAATTCATTGTGTGATTCTATAACGAGTTCAAAATGTTTTAATTAGATTGTGTGATCCGATAATGACTTCAATTCATAACCAAACATAAAAAAAACGTTATTTGTTCATCTTAGATGAAGGGTAAAATTAAAACACAAATTGAGACAAAAATGAGAAGTGTGAGAATGATTTTTGACCACACAAAAAAACTTCTTAAAAATAAATTCAAAAAAATCATAAAAAAGTATAACTCAAAATATAAATTAAAATCGAAAAAAATAAAAAAAAACTAAAATGTTTCCGCCATCATTCCCGTTAAAAAAATACAAAAAAATAAAAAGAAAATTGACAAAAATACACAACGGTGTCATCAAAGACACAATGACAAATACGTACAAAAGACACAATTATAACTAAAAAAGACACAATAGATCGCAAAATATAACACAATGCCGAACTAAATACTGCACAATGTTGAGTAATAAAACACAACATAAAAAAAGACAGAATGTCAAGGAAAAAAAACACAATCAATAACGAAAATAAACACAAAACACAATGATAAACAAAAAGACTCAATGACTTTTTTAACTTACCATTGTGTTTTTTTATGAGAACGAGAAACACGGTGGAAACATTTTTGTGTTTTTAATTTATTCGTGTTTTTATTATAATTTGAATTATGATTTTTTATTTATTTTTTTTTAAGGGTTTTTTTGTGTGACTATAAATCCTTCTCATTTTTGTTTCCCTTTGTAGAATAACATAACCCATTAGATGAAATCAAAACTTGTTAATTATATTAGAAAAATTCAATAGAGTGGCTTAGAGGCGCGCAAATCGGGTTTTCCAAATACCCGGTTCCAAGTATGGAACCGAGTTCGGGTATGACCGTTATTGGAAAATCAGGTGTTGACAATAACCGGGCCGGGTTCAGGTATTGTCTCTAAAAACCATACCCCATGCATTGGGTTCGGGTCGGGCATGTACCAAGTATTTTGATAACCGTCGTTTAAGTCAATCAAAAACCTAATTATTCTAAATAGTTAGAGCAAGTAGGGTATCGTATCACAAGAAGTATGTGGTCAATGTATTCGTGTAACAGATTTAATATTTTGAAGTGACTAATTTTTAGTGCTGATCACACAAGCAATTTGGAGTAAATTCAGAGACTAAGCAATGAACAAGTAAATGAATTTCAAACAGTTAACAAAGCAAATCACACTCGAGAATTCAAGTAAGCAACAAACAGTATCTCATGCAACCTAGCAGATTAATTATTAACGATTAACTGAAAACTGATCAATTAGACAAAACCTTAGACATCAATAATTACTTTACACACGGCACTGGTTATCAAACAGTCCTTGCCAGTGTGACTCAGTTAAGGGTAATTGTATGTTTTATCGTATTCAATCTAACCAAACAGTTATATGACTAATTATCTAGCAACTGGTAACAGATCGTTCAGACCAACGTAAACCTAAACCGACCGAACACTCAGAAATACCAAACATCAATAATCATATATTAATCATCAATAACAAAACATAAGTATTCTTAAACACATGAGAAAAACTGTAAAGCGTTACAAACTATACATCCCGGGTGCGATTCTAGGAGATTAGCCGAGCCGCGACATCATCGAATCTTCAATACGGATGATATGGATCATAGGTATGGTCTTGACACGAGATAGGAAGGTGAAATCGCATATCTGAACTGCTGAAAATCGCCTCTATTCTTCAAAAACGGAGTTAGGGTTATGTCTTGATGAAAAAGAAGATATAGCCTAAAATTCCCGTCTGCACTCCCGTCGCGGTACGCGACGGGTCTTCTTATAGGTTGATCGTGTACCGCTATTGACCAGAGTCAAAATATATTTACTACCCATCGCGGTACACGATGGGGACTTCAGCAAACCCATCGCGTACCGCGATGGGACTCTGCTACAGCAAACTTCATTCTTTTCCTAGTTTTGCGTGCTGGACATCCCGGGTCTTCATTCCGTGTCACAACAGGTCCATACTGAGTAATTTAACGCCTATGACCTGAAATCCAATAAAACACGTATGAAGTATCGGTAGTTCTAGAATAAACAGTTAAAACTAAATAATAACGAACTAAAACATATACAAATTAACCGACCATCACATCCCCACACTTATCTTTTGCTTGCCCTCAAGCAAAACTCTAAAGCAAACATCTACCTCCATCATAGGTATGTAGATTATCTCCATTAATACTAGTAAGGTTTAAGGTCATACCCAGTTTCCCAGACTGACACTGTTTTTAAATTGACATCTCACAAATACGGTTAAATGCTATAATAAAAACAATAGAGCCGCCCAGACATGTGTACTTTGTTTCCGGTTAAGGCACACATGCTCATACCACTCGTAATATAACATCTCTCCTTTCGGTTTAATATATGGACTAGCAAAAGATGTGCCAGTATCACTCAGCTCTCAATATCACTCATAAGTACATATTAATCCATCAAGCTGCTTTGGCACAAATGCAAATCAAGAGATCTTTAAAAGGGTTGTAACGGGGCCAGGTGTAAGGGTATGGAAGGGAAATATTTAAGTAGCTCAAACGATCCGACCTGGCTTATTACAAAACATCTAAATATATGAAACTAATGTACAACTAACTGGCTGATTATATACATCTAAATAAACAAACTATCAACATACTGATTTCACAAATTTTTTTTGACATAAACGAACTTCAACGAACTACAGAATACATAACTGAATATAAACAGACATCTTTTTATCTTTTTCTCAATTTTTTTAAGCATAATAACAAATACAAATAGAATTACAAAAACAAACACAATTACAGTTACAAATAAACCTAGTAAGCTGGATCGTCTCGTAACATAATGTCAGGGTTAAACAAACGAAAAATAAGTCCAAGAAATGTTTTCTAAGGGACCCAACCCCCCGCCCCTCACATAAACCATCCTCATATGTATAATGTATGAGGCCCCAACCCACCCCCCCCCCCCCCCAATACCCACACTCACGCTCATCCAGACGAGGCTTAACCTAGTTGCCTCTATCACTTTTGCATTTTGCCAATTGTGATCCCGTAATCCATGAACATCAGTGAAAGCACTCAAATGATATGTGTGTACTATATATTATATGTGTATTATATCTATTTGGGTCAACTCACACACGTACCGGAGGAATAGGGCTGACGATATAAACATGTGTACCTGTCCCCATGACTCGTTATCCCCGCCTAAACGACCTCATTTTCAACTTCTCGTAATGAAAACATTTGTGAGTAAGACTAATGAGACGCTGAAAAACCAACCATGACCAGAAACCTATGACTTGGCATTAATGGCAATAATTAACAGTTAACAACTTTGGTTACTGAACTCCCCGCCTAAACGACCACATTTTCAACTTCTCGTAATAAAAAAATTTGTGAGTAAGACTAATGAGACGCTGAAAAACCAACCATGACCAGAAACCTATGACTTGGCATTAATGGCAATAATTAACAGTTAACAACTTTGGTTTCTGAACACTCTTCGAGGTACTATCGGGCTAAAATTATTCAAAATTTCCCCCATCCCCACACTTGAGGTTTACATTGTCCTCAATGTAAGAACACTTAACATTGTCCTCAAGGTTAACAAAAATGATAAAACGATTAATGAACATTTGAGGGACGGGGTTGAAATTGACTTTTTGATTATTAAGCAATTTTAAAATTTCGGGGCTCATGTGTGGCGGTTCTACTAACAATTATACAATTACACTTTTAACATTTTAAAGTAATAAAAACAAAATAAATTATGAAACTGAAATCACCTGATATCAACGTGACTGGAGAAGGACCAGTCGGCTCATGAATTCTCATAACACTCGTATACTCTCTTTTCATCCAATTACCAAACTGACAATCGAACCTGCAAAATCTCGAGATGTGTAGAAGCAAGCTTATCACAAGTGTAAGACATAGGTCTTTTAAGAGTTACGAAAATGAATATTTGTTAATTTTATTAAAACACTTACCGAGCCAAATTAATTCGTTTCATAATAAATTCTGTTAAATTAGCTAAAAACGTTAAAAGACCTAACTCACTTTCGTAGGAATCACGATTGCATTTAGCGTATGCAACAAGCACTGTAAACCCCCCGGTAGCCCGGGAGGACGAGTGGGGTCTCGTGAAGGTTTATAGACACCCACAAAGTTCGGTTACAACAAAATATACAAATAAATCAAACACAACAGCAATCAAAAGATATATAAACTTAACGCCCAACCAGTTACCCATACATCAATCCCCAACATATAATATAATATAATACAGACCATGATACTAATAAAAACAAAATAAAGTGAAAAAGGTAACCAAAAAGCTACTGTGCTGGCGGATCATCAACTGCCTCATCCTGCGGATCCACAGGCTGCTCCGCTGTAATAATCAATGACTGCGGGAGCGGTACCTGCGAAGAGACAAATAACAAACGAAAATAATCATCATGGCGGGCCAGATGGGCCCGCGTCTCCAGCTTATGTGCTCGGGCCTCCTCCAACTCGGCCCGAACCTCCTGTCGATGAGCTCGAACCTCCTCCAAGATCTCCGACTGCCGCTGATATATCATAGCCAATGTGACGGGCTGCTGCGGATAGCGTGAGGAAGATGCTGATGCCTCTCGTAGTGAATGCTGTTGCTGAGGTAGCATGATATGAGGAGTCGGACCACGCTAATGGCGTGTCGGAATACCTCTTTGTAGAGAAACTTCAGCCTCCGACCCCTCTGGTGGTGGTGCCTGTGGACCCTGTCGGACCGGTACTAAAGTTTTTGATCATGCTCCTCAACAATCCCGGCCCGACGGGCCTCCAATATCCCAAAAACACCTATAAGTGGCCCCCGCGTAAAATATCTAGTCGGATAACGCTCAAAAACCCCAAGCCGCTCAGCGATCCTCGTAATATAAGGCCCTAATGGTAAGCGTGCCGAGGATACCTGTAGTCTGCTACCCCGAGCGAATGACGCGAGCAGGAGCATCGCCACATTGGTCGGTCGCTGGCCAAGAATAGAATATAAGCACAGCAGATCTAAGTTGCTGCACTTCTCATGGCCCGAATGTCGGCCGACGAGAGTACAGACAACAATCCTGTGAATGTAGCGATGGACGGGGTCCCGAATAGACGACTCCACAACAGCACTGGAGTGGGCCCCGTCGGCGATCTCCGCCCAATACTGGCCGAGCTGGGCCTCCGTGAGACGGTACTCACGTGGGTCCTGAGTATGTGTCGGGTAACCATGTATACTCTGGAGGAAGGCAGGCGCCTGAACCTGCTCGGCCGTATAAAATCCAGTGGCCACCGCGAAATCTGGGACGGACATCTAGTACAACTGTCGTCCCGGTGAGAATGATACCGCGCGTGTCTCACTAAACTATGTGGACGTGAAGTCAAAAGTCGAATAAAACTCACGTGTGAGCTCGACATACGAAATTGAGTCACACGCAAGCACATCTGCCCACTGACCTGTCAATAAATCACGTACCTGGTCGTGAATCTCCAACTGAAGCAGCAATGTCCAATCAAACGAACGGTGGTGAAGTAGCTGCATCTTTCGAAACCGCTGATATCTCGTATACTCCTCTGATGTCAAATAGAAGCGGAGAACCTGATGAGGTATACGAGCATCTCCCATGATATCCTCTGGCTCGATGCCCTCTACAATCTGTACCTCCTCAGTGTCATAGCGGATGACACGAGGGTCAGTCCGCTACCTCTTGTGCCGTGTGCGCGAGGACTCTGGTGCATTAGCCATATCTGCAAACTCAAGCAAGCAAGTTAGAAATGTTAATATGGCGACGACCGTATAGCATTTCGGTCGCGGTCGTCCCATATAATAAAATAATATTAAAATATTAATAGAATATTAAAATAAAAATAAATAAAGACAAAAAATTCGGGGACAGCCTGTGCGTATTTCTAAAAAAAACAGATTAACCCGCCCGAATGGAGATTGAGTACGGGCGAGTAATCAATTAACAATTCAAACTGTCAAGGTATCCCCGAGACTCGATTAACAAACACAAACAAACGTGACTCGACACAACTCGATTAACCACACACAACCAAACAAAACAAAAGACAAACTAACAAACTTGACACAAAGTAACCAACTGTCTCGAAAAACGTGCAAAGCAAACAACTAATATGTCGAGTTGGGTTTTGAAGTATTAATAAAATATTTTTAAAAATACGTTCACATAAATCGTTTAATATCGAACAAACAATATCATTAGTTTTATAATAAAATAATGATTTTTAAATGTGAACCTCAAAACCCGACCCGAGACATTGAACAATTCCGATAAGTCTCCATGACCCATCGCGGTATGCGATGGGTTGAAATGAACAGGGCGCGTACCGCCGCCCAAAATGGAAAAAAAATTAGAGTTTAACCCAATCGCGGTACGCGACCGCGTGTTATGCCAAGCCCATCGTGCACCGCGATGGGTCCAAAAGTCAGATTTGAAAATTTTCAAAAACGCACTTGTTTTGGCATTCCGACATCACCCTGGACACGTTCAAAACTGAAAATACCTTTACATACCTGGAGTGACGTGTACTGCACCCATGCTTACCGACCTTCTCTAATTTCCCATTCTTCAACACGTTTCCCCACACTTGGCGTTTACTGCACAAAACTGGACACACACTTACAAACCCCGGTTGCCTCCCGTAAGTGCTGAATTTAAAGTCTACAACTCAACAATGCCTCGAACTCAGTTATCTTCATAAACCAGTGAAGTTACAATAAAATTCACCGATTCCTCATCCAGCTCGTGTATGTCCTTCATCTCCAAATATGGCTTCAGTCTATAGCCATTTACCACTTGTCTCAAATGATAATCAAAATCTTCAATCTCGTACTGACCATTCTTACAATCGAGTACGGGCCTGTCCACTTACTTCTTAGCTTGCCCGGGAAGAGTTTCATTCTCATGTTGTACAACCACACTTGTTGACCAACTTCAAATTCTGCAACCGGATATTAGCATCATGAACTTTCTTCATCTTTGCCTTGTAAGCGGACGCGCAATCGTATGCCTCGTCTCTCAACTCCTCGATCTCGCACAAAGCCAATTTCCTCGCTTTACCTGCATCATCATAATCCATATTAACCTGTTTAGTAGCCCAAAACGCTCTTTGTGCAATTTCAACTGGTAAATGGCAATCCTTTCCATACACAAGTCTATAAGGAGTGGTTCCAATTGGCGTTTTATAAGCAGTTCGGTAGGCCCATAGAGCATCAGTCAACTTAGTTGACCAATCTTTTCGGTCCGCCCGAACGGTTTTCTGCAAAATTCATTTAATTTGCCTATTAGAAACCTCCACTTGTCCACTCATTTGTGGATGGTTAGGAGTTGCTATTCCGTGATCAACACCATATCGTTTAAGCAATTTCCCGAATTTAAAATTCTTAAAATGAGATCCCCCATCACTTATGATAGTTCGGGGGACTCCAAATCTCGAAATAATATTACTTTGAACGAAATCGAAAACGACTGTATGATCATTTGTCCTAGTGGCTATTGCCTCGACCCATTTAGGCAGATAATCAACGGCCACTAGGATATACAGATTACCATGCGAATTAGGTAACGGGACCATGAAATCGATCCCCCAAACGTCAAAAATATCAACAACAAGGATCGGGTTCAAAGGCATCTCGTCCCTCTTTGAAATACTCCCGAGTTGTTGACACTTCAAACAGTGTGTCGCAAACTCGTGAGCATACTTAAACAAGGATGGCCAAAAGAAACCACTCGTTAAAACTTTTCGAGCAGTTTTCTGGCCACTAAAATGACCACCACATGCAGACGAATGTGCGTGTTCCAACACCTCTCTGACATCCTCCTCGGGTATGCATCGTCTGATCATCTGATCTGCACCGATTTTAAACAAATCTGGATCGTCCCAAATGTATTTTTTTGCTTGGGACATCAACTGTTTCTTCTTTCTCCTTGGCCAATACTCTGGTAAATCACCTGCAACTTTAAAATTCACAATATGAGCAAACCAGGGATTTTGTGAAACTGCCAGAATATGCTCACCCGGGAATGACTCATTAATGGGCCCATCTGTGTCCTCATTTTCCACCATAATTCGGGACAAGTGATCTGCAACAACATTTTCACTCCCTTTCTTGTCCCGAATCTCTAAATCAAATTCTTGCAACAGCAAAACCCATCTGATAAGCCTCGGTTTTGCATCCTTTTTATCCATGAGGTACCTTACAGTAGAATGGTCAGAATATATAATAACTTCACTACCCCAAATATAAGATCGGAATTTGTCTAGAGCATATACTACTGCTAGTAACTCCTTCTCGGTTGTGGTATAATTTAATTGAGCATCCGAGAGGGTTTTACTCGCATAGTATATAGCAACGGGTTTCTTGTCAACCCGTTGACCCAAAACAGCCCCGACTGCATAATCACTTGCATCACATATTATTTCAAAAGGTAAACTCCAATCGGGTGATTGCAAGATCGGGGCTTCAGCTAATTTCAATTTCAAAATGTCAAAAGCCTTAGCACATTCATCATTAAAGTCAAACGGGGCATCCTTAAGTAATAAATTACATAAGGGTTTGGTAATGTCACTAAAACGCTTAATAAATCGTCTATAAAACCCGGCATGCCCCAGAAACGATCTAATGTCTTTGACATTGGTGGGATGAGGTAGAGTAGAAATGACTTGGACCTTAGCCCGATCCACCTCGATCCCACGACTCGAAACAACATGGCTCAATACAATTTCCTCTTGGACCATAAAATGGCTCATTTCCCAACTAAGAACCAAGTTCGTTTCGACACATCTTTTCAAAACTCTTTCGAGTTGGTTTAAACATGACTCGAAAGATGTGCCGAAAATCGAAAAATCATCCATGAAAATTTCCAAAGACTCCCCTACCATATCTGAAAAGATACTCATCATGCACCTCTGAAAGGTGGTGGGGCGTTACATAGCCCGAATGGCATTCGCCTAAACGCGAATGTGCCGTACGGGCACGTAAACGTAGCCTTTTCCTGATCTTCAGGATGAATAGCTATCTGGTTATACCCGAAATACCCATCTAAAGAGCAATAAAATTTTTGACCAGATAACTTTTCAACAATTTGATCGATAAACGGAAGCGGAAAGTGATCTTTTAATGTTGTCGAGTTCAGTTTACGATAATCAATACAAATGCGCCACCCGGTTACCGGCCGGGTGGCGACCTCGTTACCTGAGTCATCCTTGACGACTTGGATGCCCGCCTTTTTCGGTACTGTCCGTGTCGGGCTCACCCTCGTGCTGTCTGATATGGCAAAGATAATGCCAGCATCCAACCATTTCAGCACTTCTTTCTTCACCACTTCCCTCATGTTTGGGTTCAACCTCCGTTAAGCATCGTGTGCGGGTTTTACAGCCGGATCTGTTAAGATTTTGTGCATCACAATTGAGGGACTGATTCCCTTCAAATCCGCTATCGTCCACCCGATTGCTTCCTTATGCTCAACCAGCACCGCCATCAAAGCATTTTCCTGTTCAACAGATAAGTTAGAAGCTATAATAACAGGCAATGTATTATTCTTACAAAGAAAATCATATTTTAAATGCTTTGGGAGCTCTTTCAGCTCGCCTTTCGGTGCTTCCAGCATTGACGGTTTCAACCCGGTATCGATCTTCTCGGGAAGTGGTTCCACCTGAATTGACCATGGTGGACGGTCTCCTCGCACAGCTGCGATCTCCATTTGTTTTTCTTCCTCTTCCAGCAACCTGTCTGTTTCCACCTGTAACCTGTCAAACAAAAAACACGTCTCCGCTGTGCCATCCGAACTGACGACAGAATCATATAGCGGGATGCATTCGTCAATGACATCAGCCATGAAGCACTCGTCATCGACCGGGGAATTATTTCCGCGTGTGAAAACATTAATTCTCAGCTTACGGTTACCGAATGCCATGTCAACAGTACCATTTCTACAATTAATGTTGGCATTTGCGGTAGCCAAAAATGGTCTACCGAGGATAACCGTAGGCTGTTTGGTCATTTCACCCGAAACATAATCGAGGACCAAAAAGTCAACTGGAAAGTAAAAGTTTTCCACCTTGATGATACCGTCAGTCAATATTCCACGGGGAAGTTTCGGTGTCTGGTCAGCCAAGATAAACGTAGTGGCAGTCGCACGAAGTGGGTCAAAATCGTACTGGTCATATAAACTGCCCGGGAGAATAATGATGCTAGCTCCAAGATCTAGAAGCGCCCGAGTCATTTTAAAATCACCCACTTGAATGGGTATAATGGGCGTTCCTGGATCTTGTAACTTCGGTGGAAGCGAACCCGAAAGAATTGCACTCACATTATCGGTAAAATCAATTTGTTTAGGAATCTTATGACTCCTTTTTTGTGTGCACAACTCTTTCAAGTACTTGGCATAGGCGGGAATTTGTTTAATGGCATCTAAAAGAGGAATGTTAATTTTAACTTGTTTAAAAGTTTCCCACATTTCTTCTTGTTGTGGGCCCCGTTTGGATGCCATCTTCGCCTTTGATGGCGCCAACAAAGCATCGGGATATGGAACGGTTTTCACTTTTTCCTTATCCTTAGAGTTGTTGGTGTCATCCTTCGGAACCGATTTGTTATTTTTAGTTTCACTTTTGTTAGATTCATTTAATTTAATCGGTTCCGGCTCGTCATCACTGACGAGATTTTCATCAATCTCTTCCACCACCCCATCAACCAATGGTGGGGGACCTCCAACCTTATTATCATATTTTTTTACCACTACGTAAAATACTTACCTGATTGACGTGCTTTTTCGAACTGGAACTGTAGTGGTTCGGGTTTACTGTGGTGTCGCTCGAGAGTTGGCTCGTGTTTTCTGTAACTTTGCCACATCTGAAGCGAGCTGACCGATCTGCTTCATCATTGCCTCTCACGACTTATCCCGTAACTCGAACTGTTGCTTCGTTTCGGTTTTGTGATCGGTCATGACTTTCAACAACGCATCCAACTTCGAGTGCACCGACTCATCAGAATTTCCCGAGGACCCTTTCTGTTGATCCTGATTACCCGAAGAATTTCCACCCTGGTTACCTTCTCTGTTATACCCCCGATTCTGATTACTCGAACCCTGCTGATAACCGCTCTGGCGGTAATTACCCTGCGATCTGTTCTGGCTCGATCCTTGAAAGTTCGGGTTCAACTGAGAAGACGCGTTCCCGTAACGAAAGTTCGGGTGATTCCTTAGGCCCGAGTGATATGTGTTCGAATTGAACCCTTGGCCTTTGGAATCCCCGTAAGTATAATTAACTTCCTCGGTGTCATCCTCCACATCATCATAATACTCGGGACAATTTTCTGCCTTATGCCCGATTTCACCACAATCTTCACAAATCGGGAATTTAACACCAACTTTCCCGACCTCTAATGTATATAAAAATATACATCTTTTTAGCATCAAAAAATCTCTAAAAACTGCAACTTCTATCGTATAATATAGTTAAAATAACTACTTATTGATGTGCAAAACGGTCTATTAAAACCAAACCTAACTTAGACACTCTAGTTTTAAATTTATAAATCTAGACTATCCTAATGCTAGATCACTAGACAGGCAAGTGTACCTATCAACTGTAGTAAAGCCTAATGAAGTCCGGATATCGAACCCAAAGGACACTAGCGACACCTAAACTAGACTGTGACTAATAACTTAAATAAATAGATTTAATTGATTTTTTGTTTTTTAATTATTAACTATAAACTAAATAATACTTAAACTAAAACTAACACGAACAAATAGGGGTAAAACTCAAATATGGAAAACAATTACCTAGGCAAGGAATCCTACTAGTCAACTTGTAAATTCTCGGTAATGGATTAATGAATGGTACCGTATTCTAAAAATATGAAATTTAAGGAATAACTATAGTAAGCTAGATCACCTCCCGGTCTCACCAACAGTACCTAATAACCCTAAATATCATGTATGCTCAACGATTTAATGGTTCGGATCACCTCCCGGACTCACCTTACCTAACTATGCTAAGGTACCCAAAGATTAAATCACCTCCCAGTCTCTCTAATCACAATATACCCTAAGGCGTAAAGGGGTATTTTTATTAAATTCGGTTATAACTCGGATCTGTAAGAATCTAAAGAAGTCTAGGGTAACTCACTCCCGTGCAATCACTACCCAAACCCGCAAAAGACCAAAACAGACGACACTTAATTACCTCCTGGTCTCTCTAGTGGCAGAATATAAGGTATCTCTAAATTCTCAATTATCATTCCTATGGAATACGTTAACTATAAACCATAAACTAGTTATAAACACACAGTAAACAACCTAATATGCATCCATAAATGAAAGACATTCACAAAGACGCATATGGAACAAAAGATGATTATAAATTAATACTAAATACGCATATGCATCACAACCAAATAAAATACAAACTTTACCAAAACATGAATCAATTAATATATAATCCAAAACTGAAAATAAAACGAGTCTAAAAAGTATTTATCCAAACCCAGGCAGTATAAAAGTTTAGCTACTCATAATATTCGATGAAACAAGAATAAAAAATAAAGTACGGTTCATCGAAAAAGAAATAAATATAATTGAGTTACTAGCCTGTGAGCTTAAATTACTGAGCCGTGTGCCTAGTAGCTTAAATTAATTCAGCAGCCTTGTAGCGTGCTTATTAATTCCTTTTTGAATATATGGCCGTGAGTTTTTGAGACGTCCTAGTCTGCTAGCTTCCTTTGATTTTTTTTTCTTTTGCTCTCGTTAAACACCCCAGCATGGGTTCCTTGATTTGTGTGCACCTCTCCAAAACCAATCTGTTGTCCCCCTCATTTGGCGTCTGACCTAGGACACCCAAACCAATTACTTTTTCTTTTCTTTTCTATTAATGAGCACCAATTGATTAATTCCTCTTCAAGTTAGCCTCGTTTAAAACGTTATTGGCCCACTAAGCTAAGTCCATTTAGTTGAGAGATGTATTTTGTAGCCTTCAAATATAAAACGAATAGAATAATCAGAAGTGAGATTCATGATTTGAAATAATTGGACTCTTACATATTCAAATCACGAGTTGTCAACTTTTCTATTTATGCTTAATTATTTTTCTTTTCTTTTATCTTTTAGCTTATAGTTATTATAATTAATTCAATTGAAACAAAATAATGATAACATATATAAATACCACAAGACTTGATCACATATAAAATGTTTAACTTGTTGTGTCTTGGAAACATTTAACATTAATAGATGGACTAATATGTAACAAAACTAACCCATAAACAATTTAAAGTGTAGGAAATCTTTATATAAGAATATATATTAGACCATATCAAATATCCCCACACTTAAACTTTTTTCGTCCCTGAAAAAGTTATTTTGCATTGGAATCAGAATTCAAAATTGATCTTAAAACATATAGGTTAATTTAAGCATAGATAAACGCAAAAACCGCGATTGCCGATATTGTTGTCCACTTAAACCCAGCCACTAGCCTATCAAGCCCCAATTGCATTTAGTGTTTTAAGTTCAAAAACCATGGCTACACCTATCCCATCTCAGACAAAAAGAGCTAGAAAAACTAGAGTCAAAACAGAATGATTTGACAAATCACCATAAGCCAAGGACTCGTTGACGGTATTAAGTAGATGCACTTGGTGAAATTTGATGGATGAATGGTCATGTGGAGACCGTACGAGCATACCCTAAGTATTATTAGACTTTGTCCTATATATTCCCTAAAAAAATATTTATTGACTAAAAACCTTCGAGCCCCAATAGTGTATCCTCAGAGTCACTATCCCCTTGGTAACACGTAAACTCTAAGTCCCGTCTAGTATGTGCAACTTTGGCTTCTTTTACTATTTTTGAGAATGCTTCTTTGGCATTTTACAATACATAACTTTCTCATAGTCATTTGCTTTTCGGACCAATTTTTGGAATATTCATAACTTTCACAACATACATTTTTTTTCTTTTTTTTTTCAATATTCATAATTTCTGACCCCGAACGACTCTTTCGTCGACGAACTCGTAAACGGACTACAGAAACCGCAGAAGCAATCAAAGACGAATCAGTAGACGCCACCCGCATCAGGAAAAAAATCAAACCGAATAAATGATGGCGGCCCAGAACAATGAGCCGAACATGAGCCAGTACGCCAAGCCATCTCTCGAAGGCTATGGCAATGGAGTGCCTCCACCCGAAATTACTGAAAATTTCGAAATCAAATCAAGCACCATTCATATGGTGGAAAATTCAGTTCAATTTCATGGTCTCCTCGACGAAGACCCTCTTTCTCACATATCTCGATTCTTACGAATCTGCGGAACCTTTAAAATTCAAAACTGTTCAAACGATCAAATCAAGCTTAAACTCTTTCCTTTCTCTCTAAGGGACTAAAACCTAGAATGTATAGAATCTATTTCCTCTGGTTTCATCACCACTTGGGACCAGATGGTTGAACAGTTTCTCCTCAAATATTTTCCGCCCGATAAAACTGCCAAATACTGAGCCAGCATTACCGGATTCCGGACCGATGATGATGAATCGTTACACGCAGCATGGGAAACATACAAAAGTCTTCTGAGAAGATGCCCACACCATTGACTGAGCGTATGGTTACAAGTACAAACTTTCTTTGACGCACAATCCAGTCAAAACAAACAGGCTATTGACCAGATCGCTGGTGGAGACCTGGGATCCAAATCACCTAACGAAGCATTTGAAGTCCTGGAGAAGGCCGCAAAGAAGAGTTTCGCTTACAACCCACCAAGATCTACACCTACCCATAAAGGAATACACCACATTGACTCCAACACTCTTGTCACAGCACAACTTGAAGCCCTTTCTAAAAAATTCGAACATCTTTAAGCCGAACTATCAGAAACCAGACTCACCTGTGACACTTGTGGAGGAAGTCATAAGACGAGTGACTGTAAACAAGTCATTATAGCCATGGAAGAAGTCGATTTCATCGCTCGACAGAACAACACTTTCAGCAATAACTATAATCCAGGATGGAGAAACCACCCGAATTTCAGTTGGAAAGACGGAGGTAACACTCAACCTTTATCCGGATTCGAGAAGAGACCTATGAATCTTAATTTCAAGATCAAAGTTCTAGTAGCCATCAAAACCCAAGCTACTCGAAGATCGAAGAAATGCTAATCCAATTGATGACCAAAACAAATGAAGCAGAAAAGAAAGCCGACTCAAAAGCTGTTGATATCAGCGGAATATTATTAAAACATGAAGCCGATCTCAAAAGTCAACAAGCATCGCTTCAGAACCTAGAAACCCAAATTGGACAAATTGCCCGACAATTATCCGAAAGACCTCCTGGCACTCTTCCAAGCAATACAATCACCAACCCGAATGCAACCGCTAACGCCGTTACACTCAGGAGTGGTACAACCACTGTTGTTCCACCAACTTTGGAGAAAAAGTCTCCTGATGAAACGCAGGAAAGACAGACCCCAACAAGCACAGTACAGCCGAAGGAACCAGTCCGAACCTATGTTCCGCCTATTCCATACCCTGGAAGACTGAAGCAGGAGCAATTGGAAGCCCAATATGGGAAGTTTATAGAACTTTTTAAGCAACTCCATATCAACATCTCTTTTGTCGAAGCTATCGCTCAAATGCCGAAATACGCCAAGTTTCTCAAAGAAGTGCTGACAAACAAAAGGAAGCTGGAGGAACTCTCGCATGTCACCCTAAGTGAAGAATGTTCAGCTATCCTCCAAATCAAGCTACCGACAAAGATGACCGATCCAGGGAGCTTTACTATCCCTTGTCTCATAGGAAATTTATCTGTTAGCAATGCCCTGGCTGAACTAGGAGCTAGTATTAATTTGATACCTTATGCGGTTTTTGCAAAACTAGGGATAGGAGAACCAAAGCCCACCCGCATGAGCATTCAGTTAGCTAACCGATCCGTTTAATATCCTCGGGGCATTGTTGAAAACATGCTTGTCAAAATTGACAAGTTCGGTTTCCCAGTAGATTTTGTGATTCTAGACATGGAGGTAGACAAAAGTGTACCTCTAATTTTAGGAAGACCCTTTTTAGCCACCGCAAAGGCTATCATTGATGTTTGCACCGGCAAACTCGCTCTTAGGGTCAATGACGAGGCAATCACTTTTGACATAGGAAAATCTATGCAATATACGCAACAACACGATGACACCTTATACTTTGTTGATATCATAGACTCCATCGTAAGTTGCTATATGCGAGATTCCGCCATCAATACTCCCCTAGAAACACAAGTCTTAGACAAAACACTAAACAAACCAATTTTAGAAAATGAAAATTTCAATAACAACTACCACGAAGAATCAGAAATGATATACGAAATCATTGAAAACAATGAAAAATCAAAACCATCAATCGAAGAACCACCAGCCTTAGAATTAAAAGAACTACCAAAACATCTCGAATACGTCTTTCTAGAGAAAGATTATCAACTCCCAGTAATTATTTCATCTCACCTTTCTAAAGAAGAGAAAGACGAACTTCTTAAAGTTCTCAAAAACCATAAGAAGTCTATCGCATGGAAGATCATAGATATCAAGTGCATCAGTCCTTCATTTTGTACCCACAAAATCCTCATGGAGGAAGAATACAAACCCGTGGTCCAACATCAAAGACGTCTCAACTCCAACATGCAAGATGTGGTGAAGAAGGAAGCAATCAAACTGCTTGATGCCGGATTAATCTACCCGATCTCGGATTCACCTTGGGTTAGTCTCGTTCAGGTAGTACCCAAGAAGGGAGGAATGACAGTCGTAATGAACGAGAATGACGAACTAATACCAATGAGGACCATCAAAGGCTGGCGAGTTTGCATCGATTACTGGAAGCTTAATGATGCCACAAGAAAAGATCATTTTCCACTTCCTTTCATAGATCAAATGCTCGAACAATTATCTGGAAAAATGTTCTACTGTTTTCTTGATGGATTTTCCAGTTACTTTCAAATTCCCATCGCTCCTGAGGATCAGGAGAAAACCACCTTTACATGTCCGTATGGAACCTTCGCCTACCGAAGAATGCCATTTGGACTATGTAATGCTCCGGCCACCTTCCAACGTTGCATGGTGGCCATCTTTCATGAAATGATCGAGCACTCTATGGAAGTCTTCATGAAAGACTTCTCAGTGTTTGGAGATTCCTTCGATCATTGTCTGAAAAACCTAGACAAAATGTTGGCTAGGTGTGAAGAAGTAAACTTAGTACTCAACTGGGAGAAATGCCATTTCATGGTCAAGAAGGCATCGTTCTAGGTCATAAGATATCCCAAGTAGGACTAGAAGTTGATAGAGCCAAAGTAGAAACCATATTCAAACTTTCACCACCAACTTCAGTTAGAGCCATTAGAAGTTTTCTAGGTCACGCAGGCTTCTACCGCCGCTTCATAAAAGGCTTCTCCAAAATTGCTAGACCTATGACCAAACTTCTGGAGAAAGATACACCATTCGTCTTCTCTGAAGAATGTGTTGAATCATTCAACACATTAAAAGACAAACTTGTCAACGCACCAATCATAACTACACCCGATTGGACCCTTCCATTCGAGATCATGTGCGATGCAAGTGACTTTGTAGTTGGAGCCGTACTCGGACAACGCAAAGAAAAACATTTTCACCCAATTTACTATGCAATTAAAACTCTGAACGATGCACAAGAAAATTACACCACAACAGAGAAAGAGTTGCTAGCAGTAGTATTTGCCTTTGAAAAATTTAGATCCTACCTAGTTCTTTCCAAAACCATAGTTTACACCAACCATGCCGCCATAAGATACCTCTTCAACAAACAAGATGCAAAACCTAGACTCATCCAATGGATTTTACTACTCCAAGAATTCGACATTGAAGTTAAGGACAAAAAAGAAGCAGAAAATGTAGCCGCAGACCATCTTTCGCGCTTAGAATGCCCAGCTTCAAAAGGATACCATGAGGAAATTATCAATGATAATTTTCCACATGATGTTCTCATGCATATCCAAGCAGTCATGCAGGAGGAAGATGAAAGTCCTTGGTTTGCTGATTTCGCGAACTACTTAGCATGTAGAATCTTAATGAAATGGCTCACTCATCAGCAGCGGAAGAAATTCTTCTCCGACCTTAAGTTCTACTTCTGGGAAGACCCTTACTTGTTTAGGATAGGTGCCGATCAGGTAGTTCGTAGGTGTGTATCAGGAAAGGAAGCCTTCGATATTCTCAAACACTACCATGAACGACCCACTGGGGGACACCACAGTACAGCCACCACGGTCAGAAAAGTGTTTGATGCAGGATTTTCTGGCCCACCATATATAAAGACACACATGCTTTGATCCAAGCATGCGATGCTTGTCAAAGATCCGGAAACATCTCCGCCAAAAATGAGATGACTCAAAAGGCATTCAATTCTGTGAGGTCTTTGATGTATGGGGAATAGATTTCATGGGACCATTTTTTAACTCATTCGGAAATAAGTACATCCTTGTAGCAGTCGACTACGTGTCCAAATGGGTAGAATCACAAGCTCTTCCCAATAACGATGCTCGTGTAGTTGTACGATTTCTGAAAAAGTTATTTTCACGATTCGGTACTCCAAAAGCCCTAATCAGCGACAGAGGTACCCACTTCTGTAATACCTTAATGGATAAAGTCATAGCACGATATGGAGTTCACCACCGTTTGGCAACACCATATCACCCTCAGACCAGTGGGCAAGTAGAAGTCTCGAATCGGGGAATTAAAAGGATTTTAGAAAGAACTATAGGAATGAATCGCAAAAATTGGGCAGAAAAGTTAGATGACGCTTTGTGGGCCCTCAGGACGGCTTACAAAACCCCCATAGGAACAACACCATTTAAACTTGTTTATGGGAAGGCATGTCATATACCCGTAGAACTAAAACACAAAGCGTATTGGGCTCTAAGAGCAGTGAATTTTGATCTAATGTCCGCCGGTAAAAACCGACAAGATCAAATTCACGATCTCGAAGAACTAAGAGCACTAGCATAAGAAAATTCCTGGTCTTACAAAGAAAAGACTAAACGTTTACACGACGCCCATTTAAAAGGACACAAGAAATTTCAAGTTGGCGACCGTGTATTGTTATATAACACACGTTTACGTCTTTTCCCAGGAAAATTGAAATCTCGTTGGACAGGTCCACACATAGTTGAGTCATTTTTTGACTATGGGGCATTTGAGATTTCAAATTCTGACGGCCACAAGTTCAAAGTTAATGGACATCGATTAAAGCCATACATCGATGGTCCATTCGAAGATGTTTCGGAGGTACTAATCCTCCACCAAAACCGATGAACATATTGGAAGTAGGGTCTGGCCAAAACCCTGATTAAACTAGGCATTGTAAATAGAAATAAAAATAAAAATAAATATATAATAATTATGATTTGGATGTTTGTTGGTTGTTTGCAGTTTTATTACTCAGGTACACTACAGGAAAACAGACGAAAAACAGGGGACGCTCTGTCAAAATTTCGTTAGCACGTAGGGAAGTTCCTTTCCATTTTGCCCTCCATACTTCATATGAATCTTATTATTAATCTTTTATGAATCTTTTCACATGTAGGACAATGTGAGATTCAAGTGTGGGAAGGGGAATTACTTGACCAATTTCCTACTCAACTAATTATAAGATTCTCTAATAACAAAATTTTTTGTAGCAAACAAAGACTATTTTTGACAAAACCAAAAAAAAATCCATGAGAATTTTTTGCAAATAACCAACCTACAAATCTACTATAACCAAAAAAGTGAAAAAGTAAAAAGAAGTTATTTAATAATGAGAAAACAATTTATGCAAAATATGGCGTTTATACCTAATCCCTCCGTTACTGCGAGATAAACCTCATGCCATATAAATATTTTTTCGGAAGCATTAAGTGAGTCAAATGTTTCGTGTGATTTAGAACTTGTCGCAATTATTCAATTAAAGACCACACGAAGCGTTGTATAAGGAAAAAGGTAATATTGCCACAATCCTCTCAAACCATTCCCCAAATTACAAAACACAAAACCCTTCACCAAAACATTACCACTTTATCCATCTCACCGATAAAATACGACACTGGTCTTTTACCGGCAGACCCTAAAGAACTGGAAATGCATTCGTTCGATTTCAATTTCCTTTGATGCATACATTTAGCAAAACCTAGGTTGCCTCCAGAACTTAGGGAGAGAATATTTTTCTTTAGCAATGAGGTGAAGAAAAAGTGGCGCAAAGACGAACAAAGGCCACCATTTTGTGGAGTTTCCAAAAGCGCAATGAAAAGAAGAGCAAAAAGATTCGAACGATGCTTAGGTTGTGGAAACTGGTCTCACGAAGGAAGATGTAGAAAAAGTCAAACTCAGTCTCAGCATGAATATACCGAACTAATGAGGGTGGGGTCTATTAGGCTCAAAGCCGAACGATCCATTAGAGTTGGAAGTTATGTTCAAAATAGGATTGAGGAAGAACTGATCCACGTCTTCGACAAAACTGGTCTTGACGATCTGACCTTAAAAGAGTCACTAAGTTAAAGAGAGAGAGAGAGAAATAGCAATCGGGAGAAAAGAGCTAACCGTTGAAGACATCTTAAGACTCCCGACAATCAGCAGAAGTTGTATTTACTGTCCTCATCCTCATTAACCTAAACCCTTGAACCACCACAAAATACCAAATCCCTACTCACACAAAACCAACCCATATTACCTTCTGATTTATACAACCCTTCACAAAGGTGGAGATTTGAACTTATTACAAGCTTATTTATCACATGTCACATTTTGGCTAAGAGTGTTTACATACATACATCACAGGTATGATCAGATATAAAACCGAATGTGAGTGAACATTGTGAGAACGTGACGTTTTGCATAAACGGAAGCTCATAAAAACAAATCACCTTTTTATATATCACTACATATATTCCTATAATTTAAGGTTGGATATTTTGTTTCCATTTTCTTGGAACTCTTTTGGGGATGTTTAAGCTATGGTTCTAACTTGCTATTGTTAGAGAATATTTATAAGTAACTTGCTTGAGGACAAGCAAGGTTCAAGTGTGGGGATGTTTGATGTATATAAAAATATACATCTTTTTAGCATCAAATAATCTTTAAAAACTGCAACTTCTATCGTATAATATAGTTAAAATAACTACTTATCATGTTAAAATGTATTTTCAGGTAAATCCAAGCCTCAAACGAAGAAACGAATGAAAAGCCAAAGAAAAACCAAAGAAAACAACAAAACATGGGGTTGTGCTTCAGGAAACATGGGGCTGTGCTTTCAGGAAACATGGGGTTTTGCTTTTGGAAACACGGGGTTGTACTTTTAGGAAACACGGGGCCGTGCTTTTGGAAGCACGGGGCTGTGCTTACCTTCCAGAAACGACAAAAAAAATTAGCACATGTCACTAAAAAGCACGGGGCCGTGCTCATAAAGCACGGGGCCGTGGCCACGTCACAGAAAAGACAAAACAAATCTGGCACATGTCTTAAAAATGCACGGGGGAGTGCTCATCAAGCACGGGGCCGTGCTTCACACTCCAGATAGCCTATAAATAGTGGCTCTTGTGCCATTTGAAGAGTGTGCCTTGAAAAGAATTCTCTCCGGTTTTCACTTATAAAAACACACACTAATACTCACTTTGAAGATTTAGTGAAGAGTTTGAAGGTTTGGAGGTCATCACCACTAATCATCATCATCAACCATCATTACCATCATTAAGAAGAATGATTCATCTACATTTGGTTAGATTGTTCCAAGTTTAATCATGTATTTGTTATTATCAATCATCTTAATGTTTATCACTATGCTCATTATGAGCTAAACTCCTTTTACCATCTAAAATCTATGAAGAAGCTTTGTTTTACTTGATAATTAACCAAGACATGTGATGTAGTCTAGTAAAGTACATGGTTATATTACAATTATCTTTTGATGAGAAATGTTTCACCATCTTAAATCATTAAATCAAAGTTGGTGGTTGTCAATATCTTTGGCAATCGTTAATGATCGATTCATGTTCTTGAAAGATAGAAATACTTTGATACATTATCGAAACATAGATCCTTATATTGTACTTAGAAATGATGAGATATAAGTTATGGTGTATTTTTCTAAACCTTGATAATCCGAAAATGGCTTTGCTTAGGATATCTGATGTGTTAAAAGTAGTCTAATAATTATTAACTAAAAATAAGCTAATCTAGACATTAAGTAATAATTCTAGACTCTTAACTTAACTAAAACTACTAACCGGCAAGTGAACCGGTCGACTCTAGTACAGCTAAGTAAGTCCGGATATCGAACCCATGAGACTCTATAAATTACGAAACCAGCTAATTAGACTCAAATACAAAACGTTACTATTTAATAATATATTAATGGGGGTTTATTATAATACTATTAATTAAACTAATATTAAAATCTAATTAATAAAAGACAAGTAAAAACGAAAAGAATATTTTTATGAGTTTAAATCAGATGACGATGAAAAACCACCTAGGCTAGAATCCCCAAAGTTTCAGTTATCAATTATTAGGAAAATACTTGTTATGGAATTGAGATCATAAAATAATCACTTAAAAGAAAACCCGAACAGGACCCCTGACCCTTCAAGAAGACACCTATGGATTTCTATTAAGTTCTTAAAAACATCAATTTTAATATTAGACTTCCTTACAGTTATCTAATTAATTATGATAGAGTACCTTTATAGTGAAATCCTACCTTACAGCGCGTACATCAAAGGTAATTTGACGAACTTAATTGACTCGCTAGACAATGTTAATTAATCAAACCTAGACGAACTCCTTACGAAAAACTAAATCTAGCAATCTCAATCAACAAAGATCTAGCAATAACCTATCACCTTACATCTTTCTAGGTTAGCCGCACACTTTTATTCGTTTGACTAATAATATTATTCCTATGATCTTATTCGAATTCAATCATAAACTAGTTAAAAACACACAGTAGATGACTTAACAAAATCCTATTATATGAAACAATCACCAAGAATTTTGTGGAATAATAAAACTAGAACAACCAAAACCAAGTACACATACGCATCAATCAAATAAACCAAACAATTTACTGAATCATAAAACTATAACGAAAAGCAAATTCCAAATAAAATAAAACTTCAAACAATGGTTCATCACAAGCCTAGGCAGTCTAATAAGTTTAGCCTAGCATCTTAAAATCAAAGAAACAAAAATAATTAAGTTCAACAACCAAGCTCATAATTAAAATAATAAATTCAAACCGAATAGTGATGCTTGGTAGAGTAGGTGTTGAACCCAAACAATCTCCACTTGAACCAAATGCCTTCTTCTCTTTCAAAACACCTTCTTTTCACGTTGTCGGCTGTGAGGTTATTGTTGTTCTTCTCAAATCCTCCAAACCTTCTGTCGAACTCTCCTCTCCTATAACAAGGGGCA
>NW_027502406.1:0-47262 GCF_021521415.1 Bidens hawaiensis | reverse complement strand
CATCCCAAAATCACATTCCATTTCACATAGTTAAGTTAGAGAGGCGTGCCCGATTTCTGTAACAAGCCGACGTGCCATTTTCTCGAAGTTTGTGCAAGTAACGAAGTTATAATCAAGTAGCAATCAATTAAGCGAGTAGATCAAGATCCTACCGTCAAGTTTTCTTAGTATTATCATTCCAAGTATTCATACTAGGGTAGGAGTTATGTTTAAGTTATTCAAATTATAGCTTAGATATCAATCGAGGCTATGGTCTTTAACCTTGAAAGTATTTCATAAACGAGTTTTCATAAACATTACTTCATAGCAAAGTAATGTTAAAATAAAAGATATATTTTGACGGGCATGTAGTAAATTGTAAGGGTGATATCACTAGTAGTAAGTTTCTTGCCTAAGGAAAAGTAATTCGTACAAATCCCAATCAACCGAGGGACCCGTTTACTTACCTGGAGAAACTTACCAACGTGTTATAACATATTAAGCCAAAGCATGCTACATCAAACGTCACATAAAAACTAAGTGTTTTCATTCACAAACAAAGATAAACGATTTCAAGGTTAAGCTTAGCCATCATAGCTTAATCAAGAAACACCATTCAAAATATTTATACAAACCTATTTATGTATAGGTTAAATATCATTCTCAATCAATCAGTCAAGGTTTCAAACGCACACCGAAGGTACAAGTGAATACGCTAACCATTACAAATCAGTCAAAACATATTTATACTCGATAATATGAACGGGTGTTTGTCTTAACGAGTCAGTCAACATTTACATGAGATTACGTGATCTCTAAAATGTTATAATACAAAGTAGAAAATAAAAGCAACTCAGACAAATTACACACGTGTCTGGATCCATACATAACTGTTCTGCCTAAACAGTCAAAGGCTACGTGGTCGCGGGCTAACAGTCATAACTAATTCTCAATTAAGGGCTACGTGGCTCGGGGAATACTTTTGTGTGTGTAAGTTAGTGGTACAAATACTAGAAGTAGAAATACTTCTGCTAAGTGTAGAAAACTATATTTGTATTGTAACTATTATTCAGTTATTTTGGAGTCATACGTGTTCACCAACACATAGCTGACGTATTTTCCAATCCCATTGCAGGTAATTAAGCATTTGTACAATAGCAAGGTTTGGAGTCTTTATGAAGATAAATGCGCGTTACAAGATGGCTCCATTTTTTATAAACTAAATCCTTGTAATATAAATACATATTTTGTAAACGAATACTTGGGTATTTAATCCCCAAGTAAATTTTCAATGTAAATTAATATTATATTCAAACCTAAAAGTCTTTCGCTAAAAATTAACCCATAACTCTGATATATTTACAAAACATGTACCAACTTGTGGTCACACGCCTAGGCCCTAAGTCGGGGTGTGACAGGTTGGTATCAGAGCCATCGGTTTCAGGGAATTAGGTATTTAAACAATAGTACCTAAGCTTTAACCTTCAAGTTATTATTATTATTTCGTAGAGATAAGATAGGATTGGTAAACTTCCTATCCCTAAACCTAACTAAGTGCAGATATCTTACGTTAACTATCTTGGTAATAGATGTCAAGTTGGCATTCGATCAAAACCAACATTCATCCACGAACCATCCGATATAGAGAGTAGCAATAGTTATTATACTATCTTTTTCAATCAAAATCAACCGATCATTCCGACGTTACCATATGGGAGCCAACCTGTGTATCTCCCAGGAAGTCAGCAATGTCCAATCGAGACCTCTGACAATACTACAGACAACATTCCCTAATACTATCCATATGAAATTCCAACTTACCATCCTTGCAAGAAGTTTATAGTAAGATCAAGCAAGAAACTGATTCGTCAAGTTAGATGGACTGTCACTCCGACCAGAGCAAATGGCACTTTGGATCGCCACCACCGGATTACGCATGTCAAGTTCCACAAACAGTTGGTGAACCAAGCCGTAAACCAAGGATGAGGGTCATCTTACCTTATAAAAAGAGATTAGTTCAATCACCAGTCAAAAATCCTTATGAATCGGAAGAGGATCCTGAGGAAGAAGATTAGGAAAATGAGAATCCTTATTTTCCTCCATATGTTGGACTGAGACCATCAATTTCCCAGCAAGCCAATGAAATTCATGAAGAGGCAAACCTTATTGAGGAATTTTATACTACCAATATTCCCGACGAGGAAATGAATGCATACGTTGCAAATCCACATCTCTATCCACGAGAAAATGCTTATCTCTTCCCCGCTGCATCTGCGCCTACAAGATATTCCAACCCACCTAATGCGGTGATGGACGAGCTGAGGAATGAGAAAGTGGACAAAAAGAAAATGGAAAAGAAAATTGTTAAGAAATGTGACAAGATGAAAATTCTTGTTAAGAAATGGATTAAGGATTAGAATAGTTACTATGTATCGTTGTTGACTGTTATATTTCTTTCTTGTAAAATAAATAATGTATTATAAAAAAGTGTGTATTTTCCTAAACCTTGTCTTATTCATGTAACAACATGTCAGGACAAGATAAAGTTAAGAGTAATCTCGATATGCAAATAAACAACAATAAAGAAAAGACTGTAGAAGAGAACACTCAAGCGATACCGAAGGATTATGTGCTCGGTATTCGTGATCTAATAAAAGAAGCTGTAACCCCACTCTATGATCTAATGAAAAACGATCCAAGTCGAACTGCCTCACATTCTAATAAGAGGGCTAGTTTAAGCAAGAGTGAAACTGTGAATTCAAAGAGAGAATCTAGAAAGAAACGGAAAAGAAAGAGAGTATTAAAGAAAGAAGAACAGTGATAAAGGCTCAACTGCTAAAAATCACCTTCATGAGAAAACTAAGAAACTAAGAATTCAAGAAGGTTGTGATTTCAAAATATTCAAAGTTTACAATCCCAAGGAGTTTCACGGCGATAAGGGAGTGATTGTTACCCTCCGATGGTTGGAGGAAATGGAGTCGATAGTACTGATAAGCAAGTGTATGGAAAGGGATAAAGTTAAATATACCTCCTAAATGTTCAAGGGGGGAGGCCCTGGAATGGTGGAATACCCTTATTGGAGTCAAGGGTCGAGAGAATTTATATAATTTGTACTAGGCAACGTTTAAAGCAATGATATTAAAGAAGTTTTGCCCAATCAACGAAATGGATAAAATACAAACCAAACTGTGGAATCATAAAGTTGTGGGAACAAACCTCAAGGAATATAACACCAAATTTCTTGAGTATTATAGAATTGTACCCCATTTTGTCACTCCAGAAATTAACAAAGTGACACGATGCATTTGCGGGTTACCAATGAAAATCTTTGATCTAGTTCATTCACGTATGCCATCCATAACGGAATCTGCCATGGAGTTGGCAGGATATTTGATGGATGAGATGATCAGGAACCGGGATGAAAAGAAGAAAGATGATGGGAGGACGTCAGCTGGAGGAAAAGTGAGGAAGGATGAGAAGAAAAGGGAAGGGACGTTTGTGTATAATCGTCCGATTTGTAATACATGTGGAAGAAGACACTTTGGGAGATGTCAACGACCCTGAAGTACCATCACGTGTAATTTCTGCAAGAATTTGGGTCATGTTGAAGCCGACTGAAAGAGAAAGGCAGTGGTATGTTTTGATTGTGGTGAAAAGGGGCATTTTAGTACGGAATGCCCGAAGAGAAAGACAACAACAACAGCAATGGGTGGAGCAAGTGGTAGCGATGCCAAGGCCAATGCCAAGAAAGTAAACGCACGTGTCTTCATGCTGGATACGCAGAAGGCAGCTGATATACCGGGCGTGATCACCGGTACGTTTCCTATTAATAATGTTTATGCTAGGGTTTTATTTGACTCAGGTACAAACCAAAGTTTTATAGACTATAAATTTTGTAGTCTATTAAAAGAACCCTTAGTTAAACTAGACAAACATTACGAAGTCGAGACTTCTAATGGAAATGTAAGTAGAATAACCAAAGCCTTAAATAACACGACTATTTCGTTAGCCTATCACGTCATACATGTACGATTGTTACCTATGACGTTAGAAGGTTTTGATGTAATTTTAGGTATGGACTGGTTATCATCTAATCATGCTTGTATCTACTGTGATGATAAAGCCATTGACATCCGAACGTCTAATAGTAAAATCATTCGTATCACTGGAGATAAAGAAGCAGGAAATGTAGAAATAATTTCTAAAATAAAAGCAAGTAGTTTCTTAGGTAATGGATGCCTTGCATTCATGGCCTATGTAACTAAAGAACCTGAACCCAAAAAGATAGAAGAAGTACTAATCGTATATGAATTTCAAGATGTGTTTCCTGATGAGTTACCAAGAGCCCCACCAGATAGAGAGGTAGAATTTAGAATCGATCTTGTACCAGGAACTTCACCGATAGCTAAGTCTCCTTATAGACTAGCACCCATAGAAATGAAAGAGTTAAAGAAATAGTTATATGAGCTTTTGGAAAAAGGATTTATACGACCAAGTTCGTCACCATGGGGAGCTCCAATCTTGTTTGTAAAGAAGAAGGACGGATCGATGAGAATGTGTATAGATTATAGAGAACTAAATAAGGTTACGATCAAAAACAAGTATCCATTACCATGAATCGATGATTTGTTTGATCAGCTCCAAGGAGCAAGTTGTTTTTCTCAAATTGATCTTAGATCAGGTTACTATCAGTTGAAAGTACAAGAGGAAGATATACCAAAGATAGCCTTCAAAACCCGATATGGACATTATGAGTTCACTATTATGCCATTTGGACTCACTAATGCTCCGACAGCTTTCATGGACATGATGAATCGTATTTGTAAACCATATCTTGACAAGTTTGTTATCGTCTTCATTGATGACATTCTTGTTTACTCAAAATCTAAAGACGATCATCAAATTCACCTCAAGATCATACTTGAAACCCTAAGAAATGAGAAATTGTATGCCAAATTCTCCAAGTGTGAATTCTGGTTGTCAGAAGTTCAATTTCTTGGTCATGTTACAAACGAAAAGGGTATTCAAGTAGATCCAGCTAATATAGAAGCCATCACCAAATGGGAGAAACCTAAGACGCCAACCCAAGTCAGAAGTTTTCTAGGATTAGCCAGATACTACCGAAGGTTCATACAAGACTTCTCTAGAATAGCTGTCCCATTAACTTCACTCACAAAGAAATCAATTAAGTTTGAATGGGAATCAAAACAAGAGGAAGCATTCAAAACACTTACACACAAGTTAACTAATGCACCGATCTTGGCCTTGCCAGAAGGATTAGATAACTGTACCATATACTTTGATGCTTCGCACACGGGAATGGGATGTGTTTTGATGCAAGGAAAGAAAATAATTGCTTATGCTTCAAGACAATTAAAATTTCACGAAAAGAATTACACCACTCACGACCTTTAACTAGGCGCTATAATTTTCGCATTGAAGTTATGTCGACATTACCTGTATGGTGTAAAGTTTATAGTATACACTGATCACAAAAGTTTGAAGCATATATTCGTTCAAAAGGAATTAAACATGAGACAAAGGCGTTGGATGGAAACACTTAATGACTACGACTGTGAGATCATATACCATGAAGGAAAGGCGAATGTTGTGGCTGATGCCTTAAGTAGAAAAGAACATGAAAAGCCAAAAAGAGTACGAGCTCTTAGTTTAGAACTTAAAATAGATTTAGCTAGTAAAATCAAAGAAGATCAGAAGTTAGCACTGGAAGAATGAAACATTAAAGCCGAAAAAGAGAACGGTACCATTGATCAACTTGTCAAAGGAAGTGACGATATACGTAGACTTGCTACAAGGATTTGGGTACCAATGGTCGGAAATTTAAGGGACAAGATTCTTGAAGAAGCTCATAAGTCCAAGTATATGATGCATCCAGGAAGCGACAAGATGTATCACAATTTAAAAGACGATTATTTGTGGATTGGTATGAAGAAGGATATTGCTCTATATGTTGCCAAATGCTGACGTGTTCTAAAGTAAAAGCCGAACATTAAAGTCGTTAGGATTATTACAACAACCTGATATACCAATATGGAAATGGGCGGATTTCATCATGAAGTTACCTAAGACTTCTCGTCAAAATGATGTGATTTGGGTTATTGTAGATAGACTTACCAAGTCTTCTCATTTCATTCTGATACAAGAAACGTTTAGCATGGATAGGTTAGCACAATTATACATTGAAAACATAGTATCATTGCATGGTGTGCCACTATCCGTCATTTCCGATAGAGATAGCTGTTTCACTTCAAATTTTTGGTCAAGTTTTCAAAAGGCAATGGGGACTCGACTAAACCTAAGTACTGCATATCATCCCCAAACTGATGGCCAAAGTGAACGCACAATTCAAACCTTGGAAGATATGCTTCGTTCCTGTGTCATCGACTTAGGAGGAAATTGGGACACTCATCTTGCTTTAATGGAATTCTCGTATAACAATAGTTATCATAGGAGTATCTAAATGGCACTATTTGAAGCTTTATATGGAAGAAAGTGTAGGAAACATGTATGTTGGTCTGAAACAGGTGATAGTCAGCTGTCAGGACCCGAAATTGTTCAAAGAACCACCGACCAAGTTATACAAATCTGTGAACGATTGAAGGCAGCCAGAGATAGATAAAAGAGCTATGCAGATATTCGCCGCAAGCCATTGGAGTTCAAAGAAGGCAATAGAGTATTATTGAAAGTATCGTTTTGGAAAGGTGTAGTAAGATTCAGAAAGAAAGGGAAACTAAGTCCACACTTTGCTGGACCATTCAAGATACTTGAAAGAATTGGACCAGTTGCTTACAGACTAGAATTACCCGATGAAAGGAAAGGTATTCACGATGTGTTTCACATATCTAATCTACGCAAGTGTTTAGAAGACGAGACTCTTGCCATGCCATTAAAGGATATTAAAGTCAACGAGAAGCTTAAGTTTGTAGAGCAACCAATTCAAATAGAAGATTGCATGATCAAGTTTCTCAAGCACAAACGGATCAAGCTCGTGAAAGTCAAATGGGATTCAAGACGAGGACCCGAGTATAAATGGGAGCTCGAGTCAGAAATGAAGAAGAAATATCCCTATCTATTCTAATAAATCTCGAGGACGAGATTATTCAAAAAGTGGGGAGGATGTAACACCGCGTAAATTACCCTATAAGAATTTAACCAAATAAAACAACTTTAAAAGTTTAGGGACCAAACTTGAAAATTCTGAAAAATCCATCCATCGTGATTCGCAATAGGACAAGCATTAAGCCCATCGCGTAGCGCTATGGACTTGCACAAAGATCCAGATTTAGGCGACGTAGCGATACGCGATGGCTCATCCTCAAAGACCACCGCGTAGCGCGATGACCATGCTGAGTCACTAGACACAGTCCAACCACGTGTCAACACGTGGCACGATATGAAAGGCCACATGTCACAAGCTGGTAAGGCGGCGTCAAAATGCGGCGTCGCGATACGACGGGGTAACAAGGAACCCAACGCGTATCGCGACGGTCCCAGAAAACGCCTATAAAAGGGGGAGACGGGTTTGAGGTATTCTCATCCCAAAATCACACTCCATATCACATAGTTAAGTTAGAGAGGCGTGCCCGATTTCCGTAACAAGCCGACGTGCCATTTTCTCGAAGTTTGTGCAAGTAACGAAGTTATAATTAAGTAACAATCAATTAAGCGAGTAGATCAAGATCCTACCGTCAAGTTTTCTTAGTATTATCAATCCAAGTACTCATACTAAGGTAGGAGTTATGTTTAAGTTATTCAAATTATAGCTTAGATATCAATTGAGGCTATGGTCTTTAACCTTGAAAGTATTCATAAACGAGTTTCATAAGCATTACTTCATAGCAAAGTAATGTTAAAATAAAAGATATATTTTGACGGGAATGTAGTAAACTGTAAGAGTGATATCACTAGTAGTAAGTTTCTTGCCTAGGAAAAGTAATTCGTACAAATCCCAATCAACCGAGGGTCCCTTTTACTTACCTGGAGAAACTTACCAACGTGTTATAACCTATTAAGCCAAAGCATGCTACATCAAACGTCACATAAAAACTAAGTGTTTTCATTCACAAACAAAGATAAACGATTTCAAGGTTAAGCTTAGAAATCATAGTTTAATCAAGAAACACCATTCAAAATATTTATACAAATCTATTTATGTATAGGTTAAATATCATTCTCAATCAATCAGTTAAGGTTTCAAAAGCACACCGACGGTACAGGTAAATACGCTAACCTTTACAAATCAGTCAAATCATATTTATACTCGATAAGATGAACGAGTGTTTGTCTTAATGAGTCAGTCAAGATTTACATGAGATTACGTAATCTCTAAAACGCTATCATACAAAGTAGAAAATAAAAGCAACTCAGACCAATTACACATGTGTCTGGATCCATACATAACTGTTCAGCCTAAACAGTCAAAGGCTACGTGGCCGCGGGTTAACAGTTATAACTAATTCTCCATTAAGGGCTACGTGGTTCGGGGAATACTTTTGTGTGTGTAAGGTAGTGGTACGAATCCCAGAAGTAGAAATACTTCTGCTGAGTGTACTGAAAGCTATATTTGAATTGTAATTGTTATTCGATTATTTTGGAGTCATACGTGTTCACCAGCACATAGCTGACGTATTTTCCAATCTCATTGCAAGTAATTAAGCATTTGTAGCAATAGCAAGGATTGGAGTCTTTATGAAGATAGAAGCACGTTACAAGATGGCTCCGTTTTTGATAAACTAAATCCTTGTAATATAAACACATATTTTGTAAATGAATACTTGGGTATTTAATCCCCAAGTAAATTTTCAATGTAAATTAATATTATATTCAACCCTAAAAGTCTTCCGCTAAAAATTAACCCATAACTCTGATATATTTACAAAACAGGTACCAATTTGTGGTCACACGCCTAGGCCCTAAGTCGGAGTGTGACAGACTCCGTTACGCTGATAAAAAAAAGTAGAAAATCAAGACTTGGTTTTAATCTTGACCGGTTGAAAGTACATATCAATAGAAAACAAACTGAATAATCAATAATGCCGGCGATTCTAAAATCGGTTTCGGTGATTACTGAATAACTTTAGCTCTTTGGACCAATAGTTATGGAAGCAATATCGATTAGGTTTCAGGTAGTAATCGGAATCAACATCGATTCAATGACATTACAATCACTAATTCCATCTTTCTCAATTATCTCTCGAATCATATCTCCGAAATTCCTCCGCCTCTCGTGAATGAAATTCAGTTGGTGACGAACGGGGATGATTCACCGTGGCCATGGAGGCTGGCATTAGCGGCGTTTCGTATGAAATTTATTCAGTGACGAAGGAGAATGATTCACCGCGGCCGCGGATGCTTGGTGGTGGCGGCTTTGAGTATAAAATTCAATCAGTAACAGGCGAGGATGATTCACCGCAACTGTGGAGGTTGGCGGTGGCGAAGTTAAGTATGTGTAGTTGTTATCCGGGTGAACAATCAGTTTAGATGGCGTATAAAGGTTTGTTCAAGAAAAGGCTAACTTGGTAGTTTTATATTAAATGGGGATATATGCAATTAAAAGTTTAGGGCCGGATATATATGTAATTAATTAAGTTAGAAGGGGGATATGTGTTATTATTATTATTATTATTATTATTATTATAACGGGATATGTGTTATTATTATTATTATTATTATTATTATTATAACGCATTGCTTGCAGTGCGTTCATATAATGTATATATGTGTGGACCCTTGGGTGGCTAAAGTGAAATTGCACTAATTTTGACGTCATTTTACTAATCTCGTGAATATAACGTTAAAAGCGGTGGAATGTTAATCAGACATCATGTGGTGGCGTTGATAGCCGAAAGACAGGGGTACATGCACCAATCGGACAATGTCCCGATGGTTGAGTATTATATGTCTTATGTCTAAGGCTTGATGCAAAACTAATATCGAGCTGGGGGGTCTCATCGGAAGCAGTCTCTCTATTCCTATGGGGTAGAGGTAAGTCTGTCTACATCTTACCCATTTCATACCATACCATAACTTTGCTATTGATAAGAATTACTAAATACGATTATTATTATTATTATTATTATTATTATTATTATTATTATTATTATTATTATTAATCCCCGTTGTTATTATTATTATTATTATTATTAATCTCTTACTTTCAAACATGCGAAGTGCGCTCGTCAGAAACCATATGAATACAAAAGGTGTTTTCTCTTTCATATATTAGTTCACCGCAAATGTTGTAAAAAAACTATTTTTTAACTCATATGAGATTAAGCTTATAACCGAAATATTCAACTGGGTTAAATGGTTTACCAATTTTATATAAATGCAACTTTAACTTAAAATATAGCTTAAAAGTATAGGATTTCATAATAAATATAATACAAAAGTTAAACCACAATAAAAAAATAATACAAAAGCACTCAAATTTAAATAAATAATCCACAAATTTACTTTACTTGTTTTAATGTTAATCCATAGGTTAAAAGTAATTTTTAAAAATATAGACCACAAAATATAAATATCTTTTAGGCTTAAAACGGTTTGCTAGTCTAAAAAGGTATTAAAAAAAAGAAGGAAAACAAAAGCTATCGCTTCAGAGCAAACCAGCCAAAAATACCATGCTCAAAATACATGTATGATATGCCAAACTTGGTATTACTGATTTAACCGGCCGATTTATAAAACACCGGTTCACCGTACCATAAGATTTATCAGCCTAAAGCAAGGTACTCAATAAGCACGTGCGCCTTTAATCACTATAGGTGTTGGTATATATACTTTTGACTTCCCACCCTTCCTGTTTCAAAACTCAATGTATAATCCAAACAATTACTTCCTCCCTTTAGAGGCAACCACCGTTCCAACACCGCGGTGGCGACTCACCAACGATGAAGAGTTCTCAGTAATGGTCGCTGCTTTAAAAAATGTAATAATGGGAAAGAACGCCCATCAAAAAGACCATGCGGCTGAATACGCCAGTGTTCCGGTGGCGGACTCTGTTCCGGATAGTACCTGTTCGGTATGTAAACTTAACGGGTGTCTAGGGTGTGATTACTTTCACGATGATATGAATTCAGATGTTGCTGGCAGTGGGGCGGGTGGTAAGATTAAGAATAAGAAGAAGAAGAAGAACTTCAGAGGAGTGAGGCAGCGGCCATGGGGCAAATGGGCCGCGGAGATACGGGACCCACATAAAGCGGCGCGTGTGTGGCTGGGGACGTTTGAGACGGCTGAGGCCGCGGCTCGGGCTTATGACCGAGCAGCCATTGAGTTCCGGGGGCCCAGAGCCAAGCTTAATTTCTCGTTTGCGGATTACGCAAATGAACCCCAGAGGGAAGGCTTATCGAGAAAGAAGCCGGAAAGGAAGGTGGAGGTGACCGGAGAAACGGAGGTGGCCGAGATTACGGAGAATGAGTTTTGGAAGCAATTGGGGAAGAAGATGTTCAAGACTGGATGATGAAGATGATGATGATGACGGATTGCATTGGGGATTCTTCTGATTCAACTGTGGCTGAAACTGTATGCAGTGTTTGATCATTTTGAATAATTAGATTCAGGTGTGTTTGTTTCATTTGTGGATGGGTGATGGTTTTTTAACGTTTATGTACGTTCAGCCATGCTTTCATAACCGTACCGAATGTTTTATTGGTCTGGCAGGATCAATTATTTTTTAACTGTTGGCGGGGGCTTATTATCTAATGGTCTTTTGTATCACTGCTTTTTAATGAAATAAGGCTAAACTGTTTCAAAAATTGAATGATGTTTTAATTTCATAAATATATTAAATGTTACAATTTTGTATCAGTAACTAATTTAGAAACGAGATAAGAAGCCATTTTATCTTTTGGCGTGGATTTTCAGTTTTAACAAAATATGAAGCCTGTCTGATCACTCGGTTTCATGTTTGGCTACTGATAACTTGTCAATTCAAATACATTTAAGATGGCAGGTTATCTAGCAGGTTGAAAGTTGACTGGTTGTTTGTACCAATTTTGAAGACAATGCTTATTTAGAACTTTAATAACATTTACACGAACGTGAAGAAAATAACATTTGATAAAAGTTAAACGTAAAGAAATTTATTATAAAAATATACACTTTTGAAATTGTTATAGAACCATATTTTAATAAATAGATACGCACAATGACTAATATAATTTAACTGGAACTTTGAAAGCCATGTTTAATCATAGTTGGTGTGTCGGCTTTATTAAAATAGTCGTATACGATGGAAGACTTTTAAACTAGTTTTACGCAATGTTTTGATTTTGCCTCTTACGATCAAGACATGCTCTCTCTTTTTTTCTCTCCAACATTCACTCACAAACCTCACTCTTAAATGCTACGTATAAGAACGACCACCACACTCTCTTTCTTATACATCACATCCTCTATTCTTCATTTCTTCATATCATTTTGTCTAAATAACATCACAAAACCGACTATTTTGTACGCTAACCGTTTCATTAGGAAAAAAAAGGAAGAAATAAAGTATGTTTTCACAAAAAGTTATGTTAAAGTTCTATGTTAAATATAATAAATAGACAAAATGACAAAACTAGTCCTTTATGTTTGTACGTTTTTTCAATAGTTGTCATTTGGCAAACTTAATAACATAAATCATCCTTTACGGTTAAAAAGTTTATCACATTACATCCTTTGGCACTAACCCAGTTAACTTTTCTCGTTAAAACCAATCATGTGCAAAGCACATTAGGGTAGTTTGGTAATTTTACACATTTATTTTCCTTACAGTCTAGCCAACATCACCAACAACCCTGACCAGACAACCACAAACACCCGCCCCCCCCCCCCCTCACCTCCCCCCCACACACAGCTGCTACCGACGCCGCTAACGATGAACGCAGAATTTTCAGTAGAATTGTATTCGTTTTCAGTTTCTTCGCATAAACAATTTCCGATGAATCTAAACTCATTAACAATGATTTCATATCCAAACCCGATTTCAGTTTCGATATATGATTCATCCCACAAATCAATCAATTATATTGGTGTTTAAAGCATTGATTCTCTCTCAAATTATTAGTGTGTATCACTACATATATAATCTCAAACGGAATGTGATTTTAGGTTTTTATTGATGAAAGATCTGGGGGTTTTTGGTCAAATCTGAAACCGAATAAAAAACGGTGGAACTGACTGACGAAGAAGTTCACTCACGGGAAGGTGTGAGCGTCAGAGGCGATAGCTGCGAGAACGGTGGTGGAGGGTGATGTTGACAGCGGTGGAGTGGGTGGCAGGTGACGGTGAAGGTGTGGTGATGAACGATGGTGTTGATAGTTGTGGCAAGTGGGTGGTTGCAGATATATGGTGACCGGAGATGGTTTAAAGAGAGGGGATGGTGGTGGCCGGAGTTGGTGATGGTGGTTGTAGTGGTGTAGAGTAGGGTTGTCCAAACTGCTCGCCGCTCGCCGCTCGTTCGTCGTTGGCTTGAATTTTGCTTGAAAAATGTTCGTTCGATTTCGGCTCGGTTTGGAAGTGAGCCGTTCGGATCGGTTCGGTTTAAAAGCAATCCAAGCACGAGCAAAGCCTCGCTCGGTTTGGTTTGGTTCGTTTTGCTCGAATTATTTTTTATTTATTAGTTTTATATATCTTTATGTATATATATATATATATATATATATATATAAAAGTATACTATTTTTTAAAGTTTTTAAAATTTTCCACTTTTGTGTTGAATTCAAAGTTCAAATTTAAACCATAACCACTCGTTTTATATATGTTTTGTTGTTAACTATGAGTTTTATACATTTTAAAGGTGAAAGTTTAGACAATTTAGAGTTAAAAGTCTTGAATTAATGATATTTGAAGTTTTAGAAATTTAAAATTGGAAACTTTGTACAAAATCAAGCAAAACCAAACCGAACCAAGCCGCTCGGTTTCAAAACCAAACCAAGTTCAAGCATAAAGATATCGCTCGTTTCTTTAAATCCAATCCGCTCGGTTCGGCTCGCTTTCAAACCAAACCAAGTATGAGCATGCCCTCGTTCGGTTCGGTTCGGTTCGGTTCGTGAACAGCCCTAGTGTAGAGAGGGAGATATTGCAGGTTAGAGAGAGAGAGAGAGAGGAAAAAATATTTCTTTAAATATTTTTATTATTATCTCAAAGTTTAACTTATAAACACAAATAGTCTCTTAAAGAGTAAAAGACTAATTTACCCTCATGTGCTTTGCACATGATTGGTTTTAACGAGAAAAATTAACTGGGTTAGGACCAAAGAACATACCGTGATAGATTTTTTAACCGTAAAGGATGATTTATGTTATTAAGTTTGTGAAGAGGTAGGTCCCAGCAGAGCCCAGTTGGACCCGCAAGACTCACCTTAAAAGAGGGACGTCTGCGCAAAGACCAACTGGATCCGCAGGACCCACCATGCTCAGAGAAATGACGTCCTTACGCGCAGTACGCAAGCTGTTCCCGCAGGAAAAGCCTCCCAATGGTGACGTACCCCGCCTGTTCCCGCAGCTGCGGATACTAGCCATCAGGGAAGGCTGCCCGCACTAACAGCAAGGCTACACGCACAAGGCACTAACTCTCAAATAATTCAGTAATGTCACCTGAAGAAGGAATGAGCAAGCCGGGAATACTGCCGCCCAAATGAGCCAGTCCGTACGCTACTGGAGGATCTTTTGTACTATACCTGCCAAGGTATGTATCTGACCAAAGCAGCGACAGCTCACTGACAACAGTACGACGAGGAGCACGCTCCAGTACTTAATGTCACTATCAGCCGCTGCCTACTCACCAACCCCTGTCGTGGCACGTACATAGCCTGCAGTTGGTGGAAAAGGAATAGTACACAGCCGGCCATGTCACTATCAGCCGCTGCCTACTCACCAACCACCAGCATAGCACGTGCGTAGCCCACAGTTGGTAGAAAAGGAATATTATACAGCTGGCTGTACCTGCTTGAAAACCTACATTCGGCTATAAATACTCCAACACCTTGGAACGGTATGATCATCTTATATCTCCATATATTATCTGATATCTGCTCTAGCAATTTCTCTTAATATACACTTATATTCAAGAGCAATCTAGTCTGATTCTCACGCCGGAGGGTGGTCACAAGGAGGTACCCCCCCCTTCTTAGTGACGAGCTCACGGTGTCTGTTTTGCAGGTCATCAGAGGAATAACCATCTTTGCCGGACCTAACCCTCGTGGAAACATCTATTTAACCCCCAGATTATCCGTAATCTGCCGGGGTCACTTAGTGTTTCTTCATTGGCGCCATCCGTGTATAAAAGTTAGAACTAATTCTTTTTCAGTTTTTTCAAAACTTCTGGAAAGATGGTTAAGGTTACTCCGTTGCCAAGGCCAACGAGTGACCAAGAAACTCCGGTAACCACAACCCCAGCTACTGGGGTGAACACCGGCGAGTACACAAATTTTACGAACACTACCCCGGTTACCCAAGCCGGAGCAAGTGCAGTAAATTTTACGAACACTACCCCGGTTACCCAAACCGGGGCAAGTACAGTAAACAATCCTCCCATGGGATTCATTGATACCCAGGTGGAAAGACGACAGACGAAGCTCCCCCGCCAAACACTTGATCAAGTTAAAGCGTGGGCGGAAGCACGTCAGAAGGAATTCCAAGCTGAGTTGGATGAACGCTTACGTTCACTCCAACAGGCTGACGAATTCGGAAGCACTCAACAGCTCAACATGAGCAATGAGTGCGAGTACTGGGACGATGATTCGGAGGAGTCCGACAGCGACGCAAACCCTCGCCATAGGGCGAAAGGGAAGCGTAAGGAAACGGACTTCCAACCAAGAAGGAATTTTGGAGAAACCTTAAAACAAAGGAACGCGGGGGGAAACCCACGTGACTTCTCCAAAACCTTTAGACCGACTGTTTCAAATGCGGGAACGTCCAAGTTTGCAAGGGACATCGCCGAAGCAATCGCCCCGAAGAGTGCTAAACAGATGTCCAACATCGGCACTTATGATGGTATATCTGACCCAGACGATCATTTGAACAGATTCATAGCGGGGGCAACCGTCAGCAATTGGACGGAACCCACGTGGTGTTATATGTTCCAAATGACGCTTGTTGGGGCAGCCAGAGCGTGGTTCGACCGTCTACCGGTCCACCACATCTACGATTGGGCTGACTTCCAGCAAAAGTTCAGCCAACACTTCAGTCAACAAAGAAAGTATACCGAAGAGCAATGGACGATCCTCAACTGCATCCGAGAAGAAGATGAGTCTTTACTAGACTTCATCACGCGCTTCAATTCAAAGAAACTGAGTCTGGGCACCATAAGCGAAGATCTTGTTCGCGCAGCTTTCATCCAAGGCGCCGAATACCCAGAGCTTATCCGCACATTGACGGGTAAAGACGGCATGCCATCCACATGGGATGCCATCATGACAGCAGCTAAACGCTTCGCGGAAACGGAAAAGCAACTGGGTAGAGATCTTCCCCATAGCACAAACCTCTACACTCAGAAAACAAGAGAAAACAACGTCCTTACCACCCGACTAAACAAAAAGAGGAAGTTAGGCATTTGGCAGTCAAGGGTAAACATTGACACCTCATCCGGCTCACACCCTCGGTTAGGCGGAAGGGATAACGTGCAGTTGAACCGGAACTCCAGATGGACGCCACTCACCAAAAGCGTCACCGAGATATTCGCCACCGAGAGGCTCCCATGGCCAGAGGCTCCAATTATCCGACAGCGTCCAAACGCTGATCAAAGCAAATCCTGTGACTTCCACAGGACAAAAGGCCACACCACCGAGGAATGCTTAGACTTGAAGGACGTCATCGAAGCATTTGTTAGAGATGGGAAACTCACGCACCTCGTGGCGCAATGAACGCTGAGCAGGCTAATGCGTGTAGAACCCCAGTTGGGGAAAACACGAATGAAACTGCAGCTTCAATGTTGGAGACTACATACTGCGTAAACAACGAGATTCCGAACCAGGTGCATATCGGCTCGAAAGGCTCGATGACACCCCCATCCCAAGAACATGGAAAGGAGCTCAATTACACAGGTTGCATGTAGATCAATTCCAAACTTGTAAAGAAAAGGCCCAGAGCCACTTTTAATGGAAATGATTCTCTTTATTACATTGACGCTGATGGTCTTACATTTATACTTATGAACTTTCCACACTGATATGCCGGTATTCACCGCATAAATAAGTGGGGAAGTCGTTGCGTGTGGACGGCGGCAAAACCCGCATAAACACAAAAAACGGCAAAAAATTTCTAAGGAAAAGATGAGGAAAACCTTCACGCAGGTCAGTTATAGGTGAAGATTGGTCATCCCACTAAATGAAAGTGACGGTCCTACCCGCACACTCATGATAGAGGAAACTGAACACTAACCTATTGACAACCACGCGTCGAAAGGTTAACTTATCCAAAACACTTGGAAAATTGCTAAGTTCAACTAAAGTATGCACGAGCGAATCATATATTGTTTATGAGGCAAAACAAGTGCCAAATTAAATAATAATATGCATGAGCAAGTCATATAACGTTTATAAAGCAAGTCATCCAGTGAAAGTGGCGGTCCTACCCGCACAAACATTTATATTTCATAAAAAAATTCAAACATTACAAGAATGGCCGGGTATCTACCCGCCTACAGAAATATAAATCTATCCTAACGGTGGGAATGGATCTCAAGGTTCAAACTTCAGGACCACTCCCTCCAAACCCACTTGTACCCGCATCATCAGTTGGCTGTGGCGGTTTAAGGAAAGTCTTGAGAATGGTTAGCCCATCATCAGCAGCAGCAATTTCGTTCACCTTCTCCACCACCGGATGCGGGAAGACAACATACTGGTTCACTGCTTGGTCATAGGCAGCTTCAGTGTCCACGTCATAAAGAGGGAAGTTGGAAGGCGGGATGCCCTTCTCAACAAACCCCAGACCAAGCAAGAAACCAGCCTTTTCCCCATCCTCATGAGAAGCGTTGAGGGCTGCGCTCATGCATCGTCATAAGATGTGTTTGTGAAGATCCGATGCACAACCTACAAAAAAAAATATGTATCAAAAACTTTTCTAAGTATAAAGAAAAGCGTAAAGACATTATGAAGCTACGCATACCTGCGACAACGCTTCTCGTAAAAGCCATTCCTTGGTGATCAGAGCTTCCTGGAGGGCAGCTTGAGCTTGGTTGCGGGCGCGTTCGACTTCATTTTTGTTAAGGTTGGCAAGCAACACTTCCTTAGCAGCAGCCTCTTCAACGCCCTTCAGCTTACGCTCAGTATGATCAAGCATACCCTTCTGGTCCAAGATCTCTTGAAGCTTCTTGGCGTCTTCCATGGCCAAGGCATCATGAGCCTGCTGGAGCCTCTCTAGTTTGGCTTTAAGCTCCTCATTCTAGGCGCGCAGAGGCTCAGCAACAGCTTCAGCTTTGGTGGCCCTGTCGGTCGCATTCCGCGCAGTTTCCTTAGCCAACCTAAGCTGTTTGTTAACAGCTTGGGTAGCCTTGGAACGGGCCTCGAGCCGGGCCTGAACTTCAACCTCGAGGGCCTTGAAGGCCTTTTCCTTCTCCGCAGCAATGGCGGAAAGTCTCCTGTTCTCCTCCCGGATAGCCCGCGCCTGGGCCACTTCCTGGCTACGCGCCGCCTTTAACTTGTCGTTTTCACGACAAAGCAACTCGACGCGCGGCTGCATCCGGGCAAGGAGAATCTGAAGCTCGTTCGTCAGCCTACCCTCCTGGTAGCTAGACATAGCTTCCCCCAACGCACCACTTGGGGCTGCGTGACGCGCCCACTCGACGCAGTCCACAGCCGTCCGAAGGGTTGTTCCCCGGCGGATGTTCCACCGCGGAACATACACCTCATTGGAATCCGAAACTGCAAAAACAAAAAGCAGTTAGGAAAAGATGATAAAAAAAAAATAGGCCAAAATAACCCTACGCACCTGTAGGGTCGACAACAGGCCGGTAGCCGCCAAACCCATCACCCGAACCTAAAGGATATCCATCCAAGAGGTCAGGCAGATGGGAAGGAGGCAGAGATTGACTAGAAGCCCCAACGCCGAACATACCTGATGAACCGGCCGGGGGCACGGTTGAAGCCGCCGCGGTAGAGACCATCGGAGGTGAACTCACAACCGTGGCCGCCGCTGCGGAGGAGCCCGCAGAGAAAATCACCGCCGGCTCAGTGAAGGATGCAGTAAAGATGGCACTGACAGCCGGCGGAGATGACGTCACAATTGGAACAGTTGCCTCAACGGGATGAGCAACTGAACCAACACTGCAAACAGGCGCAGCTGCCTGGGTCATCGCCTCGGGTAGGTTGACCAAACCTACCTTCGTGGGTCCAGAACTGCTCCTTCCCGCATCACTTTGGAATGCGGTTACATCCACGCCTGCATGAAGACAAGATATTAAAAACAATGGCGAAAAGAATTGCGTGTAAGATAAATAAAAAGCACTTACGAGTTTTCTTAATCTTGAAGGTTCTGACGGCGGGGACGAACCCGATGGAACTGGCCTCTTCACGCCAGTCACCGTCGTAGAACTTGGTCGCGCGGAGGTGGCAGCTGTCTCAACCTCCGAGACAGTTGCCTCACCACCACCAGGGTTCCCCGCCGCCTCCTCACTTTCGGTCTCCGAGTCAGACCGGTTCCCCTGATCGGCAGTGGAGGCAACCTTCGCCTTGCCTTTCACGCCGGCAGCTTTCTTCTTCCTCACGAAGAAAGGACCGTCTGCGGATTCCTCATCAGAAGATGACAAAATTAGAGAAACTCCAGCAGAGGTTTGAGCATGAAGAGGGCGAGGGTTAATGAAACCCTTACCTGGCCGCGTGGCGCTCAGAATTTCGTGGCCTGGCGGGTAGACCTCCACAAACCGATCCGCCGTTTGCTCCAAGATGGGCAACTCGTTCTCGTTGAGAGCACGAGTACCCAACCGAGCGGGACCACCGCTCTCACGCGGTTGCAGAAGCGACTGCAAATTGTTCCCCTCTGAAAATAAACAGAAAAGCAGTTAGAAGAAAAACCCTAAATCAGCAAAAAGAGATGGAACATACCATAGGGAATAGAATTCGAACCGTATTCAAGAACGATGGGAATCTGTGGCGCCTCTGCCCCAGCATCCTTCCATACCCGGCTCATCCCAAGCATCACCATCCCAGACTCCGCAAAGCGATAAACCGGAGTCTGGATCCGGGAGATCTTGGTAAACCATTCCGCCTCCTGGTAGTTGGAGGCGTGAAGGTTCGGTAGTGCTCTACCGTTCTTGAATGTCATCGCTATGGGGACGACACGGGCAGAGATATAGAAGAACTCCCGCTTCCAAGACCGAAGACTGCGCTCGGTAGCACAGATCTTCAAACTCTTGATCCGAGTAATCAGGGTATACCAGCCCTGGATGTACCTCCAGGAGTAGAAGGTCATCAGGCGGTCGACGCGAGGCTCAACGCCCAGAATGTGGCACACCCATTCAAAGTGGCGAACCTTTGCGATCGCCATCGGGTGCACCTCCGTCAAATGTACACCGTGTTTCTCCAGAACACGGTACACAAACTTCGTCAATGGGAACCTGAGATTCCCATAGATGAAGAATGCAGCATACACCCCTATCTTGCCCTTGGGGGCATCGTACACCGTCTGGTGAGGCTCAGGAAACTCAGGCTCGAAAGGCTCGAGCATGAACTTCTTGACGATGTAGTGATACAGGTCGACGGAAAGAGCACACTGGCACTCGCCAGCAGTACTCTTATCGTCCTTGTCAGACGCTGACATCGGGTTCTCCGTGTACACGTCAGACTCCTCGGCAGTAGCCTCAGGATCATGAGTAGAAGACATCTTGGAGGTATGAAAGAACGATTTCAGGAGAATGCTCGACGGAAAAGTTAGAGTATTCGCCGGAAATCGCTTAGAAGAAGAAGTGAAACTGTGAGTTGAGATGCATCCTCTCCTCCCTTTATATACTCATCGCAATGAATGCGATGAATTTAATGCGGAGGAGAGAGGAAAGCGCAGGTGCAATGAAACTATGACACGCTGGCAACAGCTGGCAACCGCTGTTGACAGGACGCGTGCCGTAAACTTCGCGCCCACGCGCCCGAAAACTCGCGCCCACGCGCCTGAAAAAGCGTCTGGAATGACCATATACTGTCACGTCGCCATAACTTCATACACGTCCTGAAACTGTCAGAAGAAACCGTCACACCACGCTGACGTCCCTTCAACAGTTGGACTGTTCTTATCCTTTCACCAACTCTTCGAATTTCAAAAAGATTCAAAAAGATTCAAAAATAAGAGGGAATACACCCCCTTACCTTGGCAACCACGTAACTGTAAGACAGGTGCGGGTACAGTGTCAAGGCAAAACCCTTCACATACTTAGCACCCGCAGGGAATTGAAGCCAAGAATACCTTGGCAACCAAGTAACTATAAGACGGGTGCGGGTACAGTGTCAAGGCAAAACCCTTCACATACTTAGCACCCGCAGGGAATTGAAGCCAAGAATACCTTGGAAGTAAAGTAACTATAAGACGAGTGCAGGTACAGTGTCAAGGCGAAACCCTTCACATACTTAGCACTCGCAGGGAATTGAAACCAAGAAGGATCTTCTGGGCCATGCTTGTGGAAAGGGATATAACATCTTCGCATAGCGGGAACATTGAGAACTAGATTGTTTGATGCTCCAAGATGGAATTGGTTGTTTAAACATAATTGATCACTATGTCTAAAACTACCAAAACCTCGTGGAGAACCTATACAACTGAAACTCAACGCTCCTGACTTGCGAGGAGGTTACACACCTACCCGCATCATACCCAAAGATCAAGCAGAAAAGTGGGAAATTCTGCGTGACATTAGGAAACCCGCGGGAAGAATCCCCACGGAGAACCTTAAAACTAAACCCTTTTCGAAACCCCTTGCTTAAGTCCAAAAGTTCACCTCATTAACAATTCATGAGAAGAACATTGGACTGGGGGGACTTGAAGAGGTAGGTCCCAGCAGAGCCCAGTTGGACCCGCAAGACTCACCTTGAAGAGGGACGTCTGCGCAGTTGGACCCGCAAGACTTACCTTAAAAGAGGGACGTCTGCGCAAAGACCAACTGGATCCGCAGGACCCACCATGCTCAGAGAGATGACGTCCTTACGCGCAGTACGCAAGCTGTTCCCGCAGGAAAAGCCTCCCAATGGTGACGTACCCCGCCTGTTCCCGCAGCTGCGGATACTAGCCATCAGGGAAGGCTACCCGCACTAACAGCAAGGCTACACGCACAAGGCACTAACTCTCAAATAATTCAGTAATGTCACCTGAAGAAGGAATGAGCAAGCCGGGAATACTCCCGCCCAAAGCCGGGAATACTCCCGCCCAAATGAGCCAGTCCGTACGCTACTGGAGGATCTTTTGTACTATACCTGCCAAGGTATGGACAAAAGATCTGACCAAAGCAGCGACATCTCACTGACAACAGTACGACGAGGAGCACGCTCCAGTACTTAATGTCACTATCAGCCGCTGCCTACTCACCAACCCCTGTCGTGGCACGTACATAGCCTGCAGTTGGTGGAAAAGGAATAGTACACAGCCGGCCATGTCACTATCAGCCGCTGCCTACCCACCAACCACCAGCATGGCACGTGCGTAGCCCACAGTTGGTAGAAAATGAATATTATACAGCTGGCTGTACCTGCTTGAAAACCTACCTTCGGCTATAAATACTCCAACACCTTGGAACGGTATGATCATCTTATATCTCCATATATTATCTGATATCTGCTCTAGCAATTTCTCTTAATATACACTTATATTCAAGAGCAATCTAGTCTGATTCTTACTCCGGAGGGTGGTCACAAGGAGGTACCCCCCCCCCCTTCTCAGTGACGAGCTCACGGTGTCTGTTTTGCAGGTCATCAGAAGAATAGCCATCTTTGCCGGACCTAACCCTCGTGGAAACATCTATTTAACCCCCAGATTATCCGTAATCTGCCGGGGTCACTTAGTGTTTCTTCAGTTTGCAAAAGGACAATCATTGAAAAAATGTACAAACATAAAGGACTAGTTTCACCATTTTATCTAATACATATTTAATTAACTAAATTCTATTATAATATATAAGTTCAGATTGTTTATGAGGTGGCGCAATTAACAATTGAAACATGTGTTTTTAAAGTAAATATAAATAGTATCGACAAGTCTTACAAGGAATCACTAAAGCCTAACGTCCTAACCCGTTTTGAAAATTCTTTCTTTTCATTAGTTTTTTTTTTACTAATGATACTATGTTAGGATCATCCTGTTGAAAATTATAAAGAAAAATAAAACATCGATTAAACATATATGTTTATATATTTGAAGAAATTATTAATTATGTATATATACGAATGGAAGATTTTACGTAAATATCAGGTATTTATAATTAGAGTTAAGTGTTATTTTCATACATGTGGTTTGTTTAATTATACAACTTTAGTACATTTTTTGAATTAATTGCAACTAGATACTTAACGTTTCAAAAACATGTCATTTTAGTACTTTTGTCTTTGCTTTTAGAATTCCGGTGTGTTTTAGCTTAAAGTTTGTAAAATCCAAAAAAATTTTATTTCAGCTTTATTTTTGATCACCGAATTAGGAGAATTAATTGACTAAAGTTTGAGGTCACTAGTCTTTGTTTAAATTATCACCGAGTCACTGATAACATCAAAGAATCAAAAGGATTGGGCAGAGGGGTATTTTGGTAATTTTGTAGGTCCACACGGTTAAAATTTGTACCAGCATTTGCTTATGTGTAAGTGATTGAGTGTCTTTCGCTTAAATTGTCAGACAATCGCTTACATAGGAGGCTTATGTGGCTCTTTTCGCTTGAAAAAAGAGTCATTTGCTAGTGTATCCTACAAATGGACACTCTTTCGCTTCTGCTACTAACTCATTCAAGCGAGTGAGCTCATACCTATATAATGAGATCACAAGCGAATGAAACTTCATTCACTACCACTGTTCTGACTTGTTCTCTCTCAATCCAAAACCCTTTTGAATTTTATTAAGAACTTTGTGATTTTTATACCACAATCATCATCTTTATGTGTTCAAAAAGGTAACCCCATCGTCTGTTATCATCAAAATGAACAAAAAGGGTGTCAAATTGGAGATTAAATAATCAAACCTTAACCCATATGCTAAACTTGATTAACACTCCCAATTGACATGTTGTGAATCAAATTAATGGATTGAGTCGAGTAAACTGCATGATTTTGAGCCTATGACACCTAATTTTAATGTCTAAACCTACTTAAATTGTGTTAATAAAATTAAGGGTTCTAATGCAGGTTTGTCAGGTCATTCGCATAAATGAATGAACTCATTCTCTTATGTTTTGATTAAAATAAAGCAAATTCTCTAAACCATTCTTGTGTGTTAAGCGAATGAAGGTTTAATGTTCTAAGCGAATGAGAGATTTTCTGCGTATAAATGCTTGTTATGTTAGGCAAATGGACATGATTTCCAGTGTATGACCATACTAAGCGATGTATTTAAGCGAATAGACTTCATTCGCTTGAATTGTTTCAAGCAGATGAGGATATTTGGTCATTTTGCTTGAATAAACAAGTTCTAATGATTTGCATATCACCAGATATGGTTGAACAAGTAGTAAATGTTGAACCAATTGTGACATTCGTGAAAAAATCATGTATATCCTAATTGATACGCAAAGATTAAATGATTAACCGAACACTATTGATTATTGTAACAACTCGGATTCTAAATTATTATATTATTAACCGTTACCCGACCCGCTTTTATGTTCGGGTTATTTTATCAATGAAAATATCGCGTTTATCGAATATTTATTAGTTTAGCATTATTTGTTTATTATATTATTTAATATATAAAATAACTTTGAAATATATCCAATTTATTTAATATATACTTCAGGGGCTAAAATGCAATATATGCTTATTATAATCATTTAACCCGTTTACCCATTATCCAAACCCAAATCCGCAACCCGTTTAGCGAACCCGTTTACCCAGATCGTATCTTGCACCTCAATTCTCATCACAAACATGGTAATTGAATCATTGGACTTGTCAAACTTGCTAAAACGACCCCCACCGATGTTCTTAATTATGTTAACTTGATCAAACGAATTCATATTTCTCAATTTTCTTGGCTGACACCACTCGTTAACCATTATACAAGATAACAAACATTATATTGCAATTAAGCTCACCTACACAATCCTTATTACATCGCCTAATAAACCCCCAATACTAATCAGATTATCATAAGCTTTCTGATACCTGTTCTTCATTGAGTAGTGTCGGCTACTCTTCGATCATATTCACAATCAACTAGACATCATATAAGGTAATTAATACGTTCATTCGGGGTCGTCTTTGGTTCGAGAACAGAAGCCCAAACATTAATTGGACGATCATTGAACAGATCGATCGATTTGGTGTTCTAGGGTTCATAGTCTGATCCGGTTGCTTTGTCTGTCTAGTTGTGTATTTATGTTTCTGAGTTGTTACCAACTGATCAACCAGAGCAGTTGGTTGGTTATGTTTGTGTTAGAGGTGAGCACAAAACCGAATTAACCGAACCGAAACCGAATAACCGCAAAAACTAACCGAAAAAAACCAAACCGAAGTATTAACCGACGGTTAATTTTTTACTTTTTCGGAAAACCGATTTTTTGGGCTTACTTTTTCGGAAAACCGATTTTTTGGGCTTAGGTTTGGTTATCCATTTTAAAAAAACCGAAAAAACTGAACCGAACCGATTAATCGAACCTAGGTTTTCTACGTGTTTTTTAAGACCGGAAACAAAACACCAAAAAAATTTAGCATTGACAGTGATGAAGATTTTGAAGTTGATGAAGATTGGGTCTAAACTTTGAAGATGAATAAGATAATTAATGAAGATTAAAGCCAAACTTTTAGTGTATTTTAGATTAAGAACTTTGTTGAATTTTAAACTCTACTATTCAAACAACTTTGTATTCATTTGGTTCCACGTAACACGTGCCTATTTTTGTATTTTGAGTTCAATATATATGAGGTACTCTATTTTTTTGAATTCTTTTTTTTTTTAAATTTTTTTGTAATGTCTACTCATAATTAAAAAAACAAAAATAACCGAAGTCGAAAATAACCGAAAACCGAATAAAAGAAAAACCAAAAAACCGAAAACCGATCGTTGGTATTCTAAAATAACCGATAGCTGCTGTTTCGGTTTGGGTTTCACCCAATAACTGAACCGAACCGAACCGTGCTCACCCCTAGTTTGTGTTTATGGTTGGGTAATGGAGGTCGCAGGTTCGAACTCCCTCCATGTGACAATCGCCAAAAATTTTCGTTAATAAATCATGTTTAACAATAAAATTTCGTCATTATGAGAAAAATCTTCTTTATTAGTGATCTATATGTTTCAAAGTCAACAAAAAGTGCAAAAATCGCCACGTAACGAATCTGACGTGGAATGACCCCGGGTAAAAAGTCAGAAAGTAAATAATTCATTAAAGGGGTTAAATAATCTCGAAAAATTAAAATAGATATCAAAGTAGTCGAGATAATATATAAACTTAATTTTAGAACGTTCGAATCGCAAAAATTAGAAAATAAGTAGGGTGCGGAAGAGAGAACCTTAGAGAGAGAACCGATTAGGGTTCTTGGCTGTTTCTTGGTTTTTGCTGCATCAATCTTGATCTAATCCTTGGTTCTGATTGATTAGTAGGTTTCTTATTGATCACGGCTATTGATATAGTTTAGTTAGATCGATCGAATCCTATTAACTGATTAAGGATCTTGTGGTTAATCAAGATTAGGGTTTCTTCTTGGTGCAGTCGTGTTCCGATTAGGGTTTTCTTGGCCGTTTTTTGATTTTTGCTGCATGAATCTTGGTGCAGCCGTGTTCTTCTTGGCCGATTAAGAGTTTCTTGGCCGTTTTGTCTTGGTGCCTTGGGCGTTTTAGGGTTTTCTTGCCCGTTTCTTGGTTTATTGCTGCATGAATCTTGGTTTCCTTGGCCGATTAGGGTTTCTTCTTGGGGCAGCCGATTTGTTTAAGAAGTAATCAGCCGTTCTTGGTTCTTGGTTGTTATTTGTTGATTGGAATTCTGGTTCTTGTTCTTGGTTCTTGTTCTTGGGTGTTATTTTCGTTCTAGGGTTTTGCATGGAGCAGAAGGGTGGTAATGGATTTGTTGATCGTATCAAGCAAGGGTTTCCAGCCAATCGGGTCACCAACATTGATGGGGTTCTTCCTCGTAGGGGAATTCTGAAAACTGGTTCCTCGGGAAACCCTAATGCTACAAGTTCGTCTGTTTCGTTTGATGCAAACACAACATTCAATGTTCCTTTAAATGATGTAATCAACAAAGATGGTGGTTGTTCAGCCGTGGCTTTGAATGATAACAAGGCTCTTGGATCTGATTCGTTAACTACTCAACAAGATGGAGGTTTTTCAGCCTTTGTTTCGGATGATAACATGGTTTTTGGATCTGATTCTTTAAATATTCAAAGGGATGAAGGAAAGGAGAAAAATATGGAAAATTCAAAGCCTTCGTATGTGAGTGTTGTCCAACTTGAAAACAAGACAACTAAGGTAACATTAAGAAAATTAAATGTGGAGTCAACAATGGAAGGAGTTGATGTGGTTATCCCGGTTGATGTCAAGAAAGTTAACGATAGGTTTACTAATACTTTGTTTGGTTATTTTTTGGGTAACAGACTTCCTTTTCCGGTTGTTGAGTATTTTGCTAAGAAAAATTGGAACAAATATGGGCTTACGAGACTTATGATGAATGCGAAAGGGTTTTTCTTTTTCAAATTTCATACGGAAGTTGGGATGATGCAGCTGATTGAGGATGGTCCTTGGATGATTAGGAATGTCCCCATTATTCTTAATATTTGGACTATGGAGTCAGATTTGGAAAAGGAGGATATACGGTCTGTTCCGGTTTGGGTCAGATTACAGAATATTCCTCTGGGTGCCTTTACTGAGGAGGGTCTAAGTTTGCTCGCTTCAAGAATTGGGGATCCGATAAGTGTTGATTCTTACACTGCCAATACGTGTAAGGAATCGTGGGGAAGAAGTAGTTTTGCTAGAGTTCAAGTTGAACTTCATGCAAATCAGGACATTAAAAGGAAGCTGGTTGTTGCTGTTCCGGATACGTGGGGGGAGTCAAACAAGATCTCGGAGATTAAGATTGAATATGATTGGGAGCCCCCCAGATGTTCCTTATGTTAAGTGTTTGGCCATTCGAACACTCAATGCCCGAAACATGTTCATCATAAAAAGTTAAATGAAGAACCAATGAAAGTCACTAATGATGATGGTTTCCAGAGGGTGAAGGGAAAGAAAAAAGTTATTACGCAAGTCAAGAAACATAATCCTGTCTATCGACCGGTAGCTAAACCTGCTGTGACACAACCTGTAAATAAACCATCCTCTAAAAGCCAAGACACTAATCATCCCGTGGGTAAACCTACAACTTCTATGGCTGTGGGGGTTGAGTCAAAGGAAAAGCATTATGTCCAAACTAGTAACCGGTTTGGTAATTTGGTGGATGAACCAGAAAGTGATGAAGATGAGGATGATGTGGAGGAGCCTTTTACGGATGTGGCCAACAGTATGAAAGCGGATATTGATTCTGAGGGTGCAAGCACACCCGGTGAATTGGGTGTTTAATGGGTACTATTGCTACATGGAATATAAGAGGGTTGAACCGCCCTCTTAAACAAAAAGAGGTTCGTAAGGTAATCCAAGATAATAATATTCAGGTGTGTGCTATTCTTGAGTCTCACGTACAATTAAATTCGGTTTTTGATGTTTGTAAGAAGATTTGTAACACTTGGGATTGGACTAGCAATGGTAGTGTTTGTGATAAAGGTACTCGGATTATTGTGGGGTGGAATACAGATCTGGTTGATCTAATGGTTATTGATTATTCGAACCAGGTTCTTCACGTTCAGTTAAAGTTTAAGTTGGATAATAAGGCGATGTATTGTTCTTTCGTGTATGCTGAAAATTGTTATTTGAAAAGAAGGGAGTTATGGCATAATCTTGCAGTTCATAAACAATTCACTCGTGGTAAACCTTGGGCTTTACTTAGAGACTTTAATTGTGCTCTTAATTTGGAAGACAGATTACATGGTTCTTCCAAAATATCCACTGGGATACTTGATTTTGGTGCTTGTGTTAAGAACATTGAAGTTGAGGATATAAATGGGGTCGGGCTCCAATTCACTTGGAACAATAAACCGAGAACGGGTATGGGTCTTTTCAAAAAGCTTGATAGGGTGATGGGAAACTCTAAATTCATGGATATTTTTAATGATTCAACGGCGGTGTTCCTTCCATACCGGATTTCAGACCACTCTCCATGTTTATTGAAATTCCCCTATCTTATTAAAGGTAAGCCTAAACCGTTTAAATTCCCTAATTTCTTAATTGGTAAACCGGGTTATAATGATATTATTGCTAACGGCTGGAAAATTGAGGTGAATGGTTATTACATGTTTCGCGTGGTAAAGAAACTCCAAAACTTAAAACATCCAGTCCGTTCTTTGTTGCATCGACAAGGCAATCTCCACAAGAAAGCTAATGATCTAAGAACCCTTCTTGATGATTGTCAAACCCGTCTTGACATTGACCCTACTAATTTGGAGTTGATTCGGGAGCAGAGTAGTTATCTTAAGGCTTATCATGAGGCAACTAAAGATGAGGAAGAATTCTTAAAACAAAAGGCTAAAGTCGATTGGTTAAAGCTTGGTGATTCTAACACTGCGTATTTTCACAATTCCTTGAAAATGCGAAACCATAGATGTCGTATTGATACTATAAGTGATGGTCAGGGCCAATTATATGAGGGATCGGATGTTCCTTCGGTGTTTGTTAATCATTTTATGAACATTTTTGGTTCGGATATGCAACCATTGAAAAAACCAGATAATCAGATTTTTACTACTAAGCTCTCGGCCTCTCAGGCGGAGCTGATGGTTAGACCTATATCCGATTTGGAAATCAAGGAAGCTTTTTTCTCTATTGGGAATACCAAAGCGCCGGGGCCTGATAGTTTTTCTTCGGCCTTCTTTAAAAGTTCTTGGGATATTGTTGGGAAAGATGTTTGTTTGGCGGTTCATGAATTTTTCAGAAAAGGAAGTCTCCTTAAACAGGTTAACCACACTATTATTGCCCTTATTCCCAAAGTGACCACCACTTTTACTCCTAATGATTTTCGTCCCATCTCGTGCTGCAACACTTTATATAAATGCATTACCAAGATTATCTCGGTTGGTATGATGAAGGGTTTGGAGTCGTTAATTGATATCAATCAGTCTGCGTTTGTTCCTGGGCGTAGAATTTCTGACAACATCCTTTTGACCCAAGAATTAATGCATAATTATCACACTAATAACGGACCGCCTAGATGTGCTTTTAAAGTTGATATTCAGAAAGCTTACGATACGGTCAGTTGGGACTTCATTCGTGATATTCTATATGGGTATGGTTTCCACGATAGGATGACTCATTGGATAATGGAATGCATAACCACTTCTTCTTTTTCGATATCCATAAATGGGAACTTACACGGGTTCTTTAGTGGTAAAAGAGGTCTAAGACAGGGTGATCCGATGTCTCCTTATATTTTCACGCTGGTTATGCAAGTCCTCACTTTAATTCTGCATCGGAAGGTTCGTATTGAACGCTCGTTTCGTTTTCATCGTCATTGTGAAAAATTAAATATTATCAATATTTGCTTTGCGGATGATTTGTTCCTGTTTGCTCGAGGCGATGTGGATTCTGCTAAAACTATTATGGGGGCTCTGAATGATTTCAAAGATATGTCCGGGCTTACTCCTAGTGTCCCGAAAAGTACCCGCGTTTTTCTGTAATGTTTCGGATCGCGTTAAAAGTGGGATTTTGAATTTTATGCCCTTCGTTGAAGGTAGGCTCCCTATTAAATACTTGGGAGTTCCTCTTATTTCTACGAGGCTAAATTACCGTGATTGTAAGAGGTTGCTGGATCTATGGATAATCGGATTGGAGATTGGAAGAATAAAACTTTATCTTTTGCGGGTAAACTTCAGCTGGTCAGGTCTGTTCTGTCGTCCTTATATATTTACTGGTCTGCTGTTTTCTCTCTTCCTTCTAGACTTATTGCTGATCTTGAAAAACGGATTAAAAATTTCCTTTGGGACTTTGGACACAAAAAGGGAAAGCATAAAGTTTCTTGGGATGTTGTTTGTCAGCCGAAAAGTGAAGGTGGTTTGGGTATCCGGCGTATCCGGGATGTCAATAACTCTCTTCTGGTTTATCATATTTGGAGTTTAATCAATGATCGTAATTCGTTGTGGGTTAAATGGATGCATGTGTATAAAATGAAGGGGCGAAATTTTTGGAGCTTGCAGATTCCAAACTATTGTACTTGGGGGTGGAGGAAAATTCTTCAGTTTCGTCCCCGTATTAGACATTTTATATGGCATGAAATCGGTAATGGGAGATCTACTTCAGTTTGGTATGATAAATGGGATGATTTATGTCCTTTAAGTGATTATATTAACCCGAGAGCTATACATGGGGCTAGTTTGACTTTAAAAACCTGTGTCAGTGATGTTGTTCATCATAATAACTGGGGCTGGCCGCCTGATTGGATTTCGAGATTCCCAATTCTTTCGAACTTAAAGGGGGTGAGTATTTATCCGGAAAAGAGGGACAAGATCGTGGTAAGGGATGAGAATGGGACTTCAATGAATTTCTCGGCTTCAGGAATATGGCAACTTCTTCGAATCCCGGCTGATAAGGTTTCTTGGATGCATGTTGTTTGGTTCTCTCAATGTGTACCAAAACACTCCTTTATGTTGTGGATTGTGCTTCATGATAAGCACGCAGAATCGTATAATGGGGTGGAATATTGGTGGGTATCCAAATCATAACCCGTATTGCTGCCTTTTATGTAATGGAGAGCCGGATTCTCGTAATCATCTCTTCTTTGAGTGTAAGTTCTCTTCTGAGGTTTGGAGTATTGTCAAATTGAAAGGTAAGTTTCAAGGGTGCATGAATGGTTGGGCGAATATTCTTCAATATGTGTCTCAATTTGGAATGTCCAACTCTATTGATAATGTTATTAATCGGCTGTTACTTGGGGCATCGGTTTACGTAATTTGGAAGGAACGAAATAACCGGCTTTTCAGGAACTCTTTGAAGACTCCAAAGATTGTTGCTGATGAAATCATTAAGGGTACTCACCTAAAGCTTATGACTCTAAAGTTCAAGAATTCTGATCGGGTCAATCGGGTTCTCGATGATTGGCACTTTCCGAGGGGAGTTTCACACCAAATTGATGATAATGGTTGATCTGTTTTTGTTATGTTTGTTTCTTTGGTTCTTGTGTAGGCTTTAGCAGTGTTTACCTTTGTTTGGTGGTTTTGGTTTTGTTTACTCTTGTATGGCATGTCATACAAGAGAACTAATATGGCACTTTGGCATATTACTTGTTCTTTGTTGGTTTTTTTTTTGGGTAAAGGGATTCACCCGGTTAAATGCATTCCACACAACCAAAAAAGTACAAGTAATATGACAGAGTGCCATATTAGTTCTCATGTATGACATGCCATACAAGAGTAAACAAAACCAAAACCACCAAACACTGGTAAAGTTGTTCTTTGTTGGTTATGTGGAATGAATTTAACCGGGTAAAACCCTTTACCCAAAAAAAAAATTAGAAAATAAGTAACCGAAAGCCAATAGAGGACACCGTAAGAGCCCGGCATCAAGTTTTTCAAAAAACTAAGTTATTAGGCAGACATTGACTGTAATCTAGTTTCGCTCAAAGTCTGATAAAAATTATCGAAAACGGACTTCGTTGGACTAGATAAATTACGCTTTACGTTAAACCTTATTACCTAAACTATACAATATATATTATTATTTACCCACCCTTACCCCACTTCCCCACCCTTAACCGTCCATTTTCCCCCCTTCCCCTCTCTTGACACCTCACATCCACTCATCCTCCATGCATACATCAACATCACCATACCTATGAACTAGACCTATGTGTTATGTTAACCAAAATATCACACACAACAACCTACTACTTACATCATCACACTACTCCCTCTTCTCTCTCTCCATATATATCATATCCCACCACCACCACTTCACCATCATCTTCAAAAATTCATAAATTACACACACACACACACATCAAACCATGGAGAATTAATAAACATAGAAGATCAAGTAAGCTAGGAAGGAGCTTAGGAGGGAAAATCACCACATTCACAACACTTTCATCTTCATTTTAACAAAACCCAAGTAAGTAAGGATTGAGAATTATGATTACAAAGATTGTCTTGGGTTGGAAATGAGATTGAAGGATTATTAATAATGGGTTTGTATATATATATGTGTGTGAATCGTGTATATGTATATGTGTGCATGTGTGTGCCGTGTGTATGTGTGTCTGTGTGAGTGGAAGTATTAAACCCACTTATACATACATGCATTCACCTTAAAAGATGATTTTTTATTTACAAGATTGATTAGAAATATTTTTGAGATCTAGGAAAAATCATGAATAATAAGATGTTTGGAAATTGAGATTAATAAGAGGTTGATGAATTTCATGGATGATTGTTAGGTGTTAGGATGAGATTTTGATTACTTGAAAAAGTTTGAATCATAAAATGGATAATGATAGATTAAAAGCTTGATAATTTGGGATTTTTATATAATGGATAAATTAATGAGAATGGTATTAATAGGATGAAATGAAATAGGATGCATGTTAGATTGAACCACCAAAGTTATAAAATTGAAAAGATGAAACTTGAACTTGCTAGATTTCTAAATAAGGAAACTTTAATTGTTAACTTGTAAGAATTTTGATAAATGATCCCTTTGTGTTATGAAACTTAGATTTAATTGTTTAAAATCGATGGTTTATGGATAGGATGCATGTTAGAAATTCATACAAACTTGAATTATGATCAAAAACTTAAATACGTGAATTGCTTGTTAGATGCTTACTAGGAATGAAAACTTTGGAAAAGTAAGTAATAAGAGATTAAAACTTGAATAGAATCATAAGATGCATGAAATCTATATCAAACTAGTTGAATAAGATAAACAAGTTTGCTACTTTATAATGTTTGAAAAGATTGTGTGAAAAAGGTTAACAAGAGTTGAACATTTCCATAATAAGAAACTTTGTCAAATAAACACTTAGGAAATTATGAAATGTATGAACTTGATGATTTAAATGACTCATTTATATTAGTTTAAATCTGTAAAATTAAGGTGTGTATTGATAAGTGTTCATATGAAAAATGATAAACTTGATTGTTCATATTATTGATAAACATAGATTGTAAAATAGGAACTTAAAATCCGACTTGAATGTACTATTTGAATGAGTTGTTGAAATCTGGAAATATAGGACAAATTATAGTTTGTAATATGTATAATTAGTGCATAGGATGTTTGGTTAGAAATGGCTAAATCTAGTTTATTTGTCGGTAACTTCAACGGTCGGAAAACCGACTTTTTAACGTAATACCGACACCACGGTTAGGGACTGTTTTAGAACAGCCCCTAAAGTGGTATAACTCTCATATATAACCTAAGTTGATATGTGAGAAAAGGACAAAATGACTAGGCTTGGTCCTAGATGGTTCGTGTCGGAAAAACCTACACGGAAACTTCATAAGTTGCTAATTTAAGAAAATATTAACAAAAATGAGAAATGACATGTTTTTATAAAATAACTTATAAAAATTAATTAATATATGTAACAAGTGTTTTCCAAGTCATTAAAATTATATTTACATGAAATTCCGGTCGGTTCGTTTTTGAACCCGAAACCGACAAAAAAAATGATGACGAAAATGACAAGAATTATTAAAAATAAATAAATTAATATTTTCTTAAACTTTCCAGCAACTAAAACTCTAATATTTAATATAATTATATATTATCTTTATTTATTAATTAAATTATTTAATAAACAATAATCGACGAAAAACCGAACCATACGTGTGATAAACTATTAGGACTCTATTTGCTTGCATGCTTGTGTGGACATTGAGTAGGGATAATAAGTAATAGAATTTTTATAAACTAAGGCTCAAAAAGTTTTTATTAACAAAACATGTACTAATATAGGACACGCGTATTTTGGAGGAAAGGACTTCAAACCGTGAGTTTCTCTATCGAACCCCCTCGATTTTTAACTTGAATTATTTTCAAATCGATATTTAATTGTGTTTTGGGGAAAAGCATATTCTTTATTATATATTGATTTCGTTAATGTTATATAAAGACATTTATTTTACAAACCGTGTCAAACCCGAGATGAGTCTAGTTGGCTAAATAACGGTTAACCCTAGAAAGGGGCACATAAATATTAGTAGATCTATTGGGGTGACGCCCCCCACTTCCAATCGCGTTGGGTTAAAAGTGGGTATATTTTGAGTCTGGTATGTATCGTGTTATCAACTATGATAGTCATACGTAATGTTGTATTCTTTGCTCGTCTACAACAACATGATTTGTTTAAGAAGTAAAATGCCTATTATTTTTGTGATGTAATGACGGTATATTATTATTACACACAGGTTTGTGTTATAAAGGCGATAGACCATTATTCACGGAATGTTTTAATATCATTCGGGGTGTAGTGACGATTACACACGAAGTGATATTGATATATAATGACAAAAGATCATTATATGGTTGTTGTTTTCGACATATATTTATACATATATAAACGGACTATTTTATTATAAAGGGAAACTCACCAACACTTTGTGTTGATCGATATTTTAAGATGCTTTTCAGGTAAGTGATGGCTTCGTGACAATGGAGGAAAAGAGGCGAGCGGTGTTTGAATATGGGAATAAACTGGGATGTGTAATAATCGTGTTTTTATACACGTGTAAACTTATGTTTTTAATAATAATAAAGTTTCTTTGAAAAGTCAAACTTTGATTATTATTTTACTATACTTTATTATGATTGGCTATCGGCGACTGTCACAAACCGAACGACTTGGTCAAAAGTCTTCCGCTGTTTAAACTAAGGTTTCCGGGATGTGACAGAAGTTGGTATCAGAGCCAATCGTTATAGAGAATTAGAAAATATTAAATTTTCTAAACTATAACTGGATATTCAAACACACGCTCTTTTCCTCATTACGTGAAGCAAAAAGGTAAAATATAAATGTATAATATTTGTTACTAATATTAATTGTTACATGACAGATGGCTTCGTATGTGATCGTTAGTGATGATGGCTCTAGCTCTGAGGAGGCTCCCTCGTCTCCTATTCTCTTCCGTCCGGTAGGGGTCACTCCTCGTGAGGGACCTAGTTCTGGAATAGCACCCTTGCAGGAGTGCTCCAGAAAGAGGACCCGTCACGACTATGAGTCCACTGCTTCAGCGGCTGTTCCTGATGCCGTAGCTCCACCTCCACCGCCTCCACAGGAGCCGGTTAGAGGACGAGCTTCGGGAGGGTTCGGCAGGTTGGCTATCTTAGAGGAGAAGGTAGCTGGATACGAGGTGATTATTCCCGAACTCCTCACCTGTGTCGCCGAACTGGAACAGAAAAGCCATGGGAATGATCAGGCCCACGAAGATGTGTGCCAGTTTATTCTTAATTTGGAGAAAAGGGGAGAGCTGACCAAGTTGGAGGTGGATGGGATGAAGGCCAAGGATAGTGTGATGTGGCCATGCATTGTCTACCTTATGGGCCTTCACTAGATAGGGCCCATAAGTGGTGTTTAGTAGTTATGTAAATTATGAACTTGTTATCTTTTGGGATGTCTTTTGGTATGGGGTGGGTGGAAAAACAACTACTCGGTGTGGTATGTATCACACCAATTTTGGGTATGTACGAGTAGTAGTGAACCCCCCCCCCTCTATTCGGATTATGTATGTTTAAACTCTAACTCTAAGTATGTAGGTTTATGGATATGGCTGTTATAATTAATTAGGAATCTATATTATTATTATTAACCTACTAAAAACTAATGTTTTTACTTTTGTTATATATAAAAGAAACTATGGCACCAACAACAAGACAAACCACCACAAACCAAAGGAACCGGCTTACCGACTTCACAAGAGGAGTTAGCACGTCTAATAGCCCAACACGTGAATTCGTTACTCGAACGACACGAAGCTAACCGCGGTCCACAACAAAATCCGCAAAACGAAAGCAATTCCGAAACCGAAAGAAATCTTAGAACTGAAAATGTTAATGGAAATCCTGCAAGTATTAGATAAAAAGAAAGTTAAAATCTCTTTTTACAAATAACACTAGTAATAATAATAAGTTATCAAACCAAACTATCAAAAACTATAACTTTTGCAAAAATATAAACCATACCAACAGGCAACCCGACACTTGGATGCAACTATAAAACCTTTCAGGGATGCGGTCCGAAAGAATTTACCGGTGCCGAAGGACCTTTAGAAATTATCCGATGGATCGAGAAGATGGAATCCGTCATGAAAATTAGTAATTGCACTCCTCTCGAAAGGGTAAAATATGGGGTATGTACATTTCGTGATGAAGCACTCGAGTGGTGGAACTCCCTAATCCAAAATTTAGGGGAAGACGCCGCATACCGTCTGACCTGGAAGAGTTAAAGGAGATGCTACTAAAAGAATACTGTCCTCGAAACGAACTTCAGAAAATTGAATACGAGTTCTGGCAGTTAAAGATGGAAGGAGCAGATGTCGGAGGCTATACTTCACGATTCAATGCGTTGGCACGGCTAGTACCGCGACTGGTCACGCCTGAATATTCAAGGATCGAGAGGTACATTTGGGGCTTAGCTACCGAGATCCAAGGAATGGTTACCTCATCTAAACCGACCACCATCCAGTCAGCCCGAGAACTGGCAAAGTCTTTAACTGATGATGCAGTCCGAATGGGAACTCTGAAAGATTCCGGAAAGAAAGTTGTCACCGCAGAACTCGAACGAAAGACATCTACCGTGAATCAGAAACCCGGAGAACTCAAACGGAAATGGAACGGGAACTCAGGAGGGCAATTCAAGAGGAATCAAGGTACAGGAAGGATGTTTGCTGCAAACGCAAGGGAATCTGGAGGAAGCTCAGGACAGGGAACTTCTTGTAACAAGTGTGGAAGGATCCATGGTGGAGAATGCTGGAAGTGCAACCGATGCAACCGAATCGGCCATGTGGCTCGCGACTGTTACGCGAGGATCGCGACATCTACGGGAAGCCAAACACCCGGATGTTTCGAGTGTGGTGTAGTAGGACATTTCAAGAGAAAATGCCCTAAACTCAGAGGTCAAAATGCTAGGGGCAAAGCATTTGAGATGAACGCGAAGAAGGCCCAGAAGGAATCATCCGTAGTCACCGGTACGTTTCTCGTTAATAATCACTATGCTTATGTGCTATTCGATACCGGAGCTGATCTAAGCTTTGTTTCTAACCAATTTGAACCCCTGCTTGGTATTAAACCCAATAAGTTAGACACCAAATACTCAATCGAATTAGCTAACGGGAAATTAATCGAAACCAGCAAAGTTGTTCAAAACTGTAATATTTTGCAAGAAAACCATAGGTTTCCAATCGATCTTCTACCCGTTGAGCTTGGCAGTTTTGACATAGTAATAGGAATGGACTGGTTATCCAAGAATAGAGCCAAAATCATATGTTCTGAAAAGCTGGTTCGTTTACCAACCCCAACCGGTGAATCTCTAGCAATTCAAGGAGATCGAAGTGGCTCTGAGTTGAAGCTCTCTAGTATCATGAAAACCCGCAAAATGCTAAGGAAAGTATGTCCGGCTTCCCTCGTCAATGTGCTCGACACGAAGGCTAAGGAGCGAAAGATCGACGATATTCCTGTAGTCCGTGATTTTCCAGAAGTTTTCCCTGAGATTTACCTGGATTACCTCCTCCACGACAAGTTGAATTCAAAATCGATATAGTTCAGGATGCCGCCCCCATAGCTCGATCCCCATATAGACTAGCACCATCAGAAATGCAAGAATTATCCAATAAACTTCAAGAACTATTAGACAAAGGATTCATAAGACCAAGCTTCTCACCCTGGGGAGCACCGGTCTTATTCGTGAAGAAGAAAGATGGTTCCTTTCGAATGTGTATCGATTACCGAGAATTGAACAAGCTTACCATTAAGAATCGGTACCCACTACCGAGAATTGATGATTTGTTTGATCAGTTACAAGGGTCCAGTTACTACTCAAAAATCGATCTGCGATCTGGATACCATCAGCTAAGAGTTTCAGAAGAGGATGTTCACAAAACCACCTTCCGAACCCGGTACGGTCCCTACGAATTCTTAGTCATGTCGTTTGGTCTAAAAATGCACCCACGGTGTTTATGGACCTCATGAATAGGGTTTGTAAGCCATACTTGGACAAGTTCATGATAGTATTCATCGATGACATACTCATTTATTCGCGAACTAAGGAAGAGCACGAACAACACCTGAAGTTAATCCTAGACTTGCTGAAGAAGGAGAAACTATATGCCAAATTCTCTAAGTGTGATTTCTGGCTTCGAGAAGTCCACTTCCTAGGGCATGTGATAAATAGGAACGGTATTCATGTTGATCCTTCAAAAATTGAAGCAATTAAAAACTGGGAGACACCAAGGTCACCCACTGAAGTGCGACAATTTTTGGGACTAGCTGTTTATTACCGTAGATTCATTGAGAATTTCTCCTCTATAGCTCAACCTTTAACCCAACTAACCCAAAAAGATAAGAAATACGATTGGACAGGGAAGCAAGAGGAAGCTTTTAAATTACTCAAGCAGAAGTTGTGTAGTGCACCAATCCTATCCCTCCCAGAAGGAACCGATGGATTTATAGTCTACTGCGATGCGTCACGATTAGGCCTCGGATGCGTGCTTATGCAACGAGATAAAGTAATAGCTTAAGTGTCACGGCAACTCAAAGTGCACGAGAAAAACTACACGACTCACGACTTGGAATTAGGAGCAGTTGTCTTTGCCCTCAAGATTTGGAGGCATTACCTTTATGGTACTAAATGCACAATCTTCACAGATCACAAAAGTCTCCAGCATATATTTGATCAAAAGGATCTTAATATGAGACAACGAAGATGGATAGAGTTACTCAACGACTATGACTGCAATATTCGCTACCACCCAGGAAAAGCAAATGTTGTAGCCGATGCCTTGAGTAGAAAAGAAAGAGAGAAACCACTTCGTGTACGTGCATTAGGATTAACGATTCTGACAAGTCTTACCACTCGAATTCGGGATGCACAACAAGAGGCCTTGAAACCTCGAAACATTAAAGCTGAGAAGTTGCGAGGATTGGAATGCGAGTTCGTAACCAAGACCGATGGTACACAATACTTGATCGATCGAGTCTGGGTACCAAGATTCGGAAATTTGCGACAATTGGTGTTGGATGAAGCACATAGATCCAAGTACTTAATCCACCCAGGATCAACCAAGATGTACAAGGATCTTCAAGAACTCTATTGGTGGCCAAATATGAAAGGAGATATAGCTGTTTATGTCAGTAAGTGCCTTACATGTTCAAAGGTGAAAGCTGAACACCGAAGGCCACCTGGGTTACTGCAACAACCAGAGATACCCCAATGGAAATGGGAAAACATTACTATGGATTTTGTAACCAAACTACCAACCACTCCTAGAAATCACGATTCCATTTGGGTCATTGTAGATCGGTTGACAAAGTCCGCCCATTTCATTCCCATACGTGAGAAAGATAGTCTGGAGAAATTGACTTGACTATACCTGAAAGAAATTGTAGCCAAACACGGTGTACCTGTTTCAATCATCTCGGAAAGAGACGGTCGTTTCGTCTCTCGATTCTGGCAATCTCTACTAGAATCCTTAGGTACTCGTTTGGACATGAGCACCGCATATCACCCCCGCAAACCGACGGTCAAAGTGAAAGGACTATTCAGACATTAGAAGACATAATGCGAGCCTGTGTCATTGACTTCGGCAAAAGCTGGGATACTCATTTGCCATTAGCTGAATTCTCTTATAATAACAGCTATCACTCCAGTATAAAAGCGGCTCCCCTTGAAGCTTTGTATGGGAGAAAATGTCGATCCCCTCTTTGTTGGGCTGAAGTTGGAGAGAAGCAATTGACAGGCCCGATATTGTCCAGGAAACCACAGACAGGGTCGCTCAGATTAAAGACAGATTAAAAGCAGCTGCAGACCGACAAAAGAGTTATGCAGATAACCGCAGAAGACCTTTAGAATTCCAGGAAGGAGACATGGTGCTGTTAAAGGTCTCACCTTGGAAAGGAGTAGTTAGATTCGGGAAGAAGGGTAAACTAAGTCGATACGTCGGACCCTTCAAGATCATTAAGCGAGTTGGCACAGTAGCATATCAACTCGAACTACCGTTAGAACTTAGCGGAATCCATGACGTGTTCCACGTTTCAAAGCTGAAGAAATGTTTATCCGATGAATCGTTAATTGTATCCGTTGAAGATATCCGGGTAGACGATAAGCTCCGATTCATTGAGGAACCCATGGAGGTGATGGATTGGAAAATTCAAAAGCTAAGAAGAAACCGAATCAAGTTAGTCAAAGTCCGTTGGAATTCAAAGCTTGACCCCGAATTCACCTGGGATCGTCAAGACCAGATGAAGCGGAAGTACCCCCCATCTATTTCCTGTAGAATCAGAACCTAGTACCACTTCCTAAATTTCGGGACGAAATTTCTTAAAGGAAGGGAGAATGTAACAATCGCCAAAAATTTTTGTTAATAAATCATGTTTAACAATAAAATTCGTCATTATGAGAAAAATCTTCTTTATTAGTGATCTATATGTTTCAAAGTCAACAAAAAGTGCAAAAATCGCCACGTAACGAATCTGGCGTGGAATAACCCCCGGGTAAAAAGTCAGAAAGTAAATAATTCATTAAAGGGGTTAAATAATCTCGAAAAATTAAAATAGATATTAAAGTAGTCGAGATAATATATAAACTTAATTTTAGAACGTTCGAATCGCAAAAATTAGAAAATAAGTAACCGAAAGCCAATAGAGGACACCTTAAGAGCCCGGCATCAAGTTTTTCAAAAAACTAAGTTATTAGGCAGACATTGCCTGTAATCTAGTTTCGCTCAAAGTCTGATAAAAATTATCGAAAACGGACTTCGTTGACTAGATAAATTACGCTTTACGTTAAACCTTATTACCTAAACTATACAATATATATTATTATTTACCCACCCTTACCCCACTTCCCCACCCTTAACCGTCCATTTCCCCCCTCCCCCTCTCTTGACACCTCACATCCACTCATCCTCCATGCATACATCAACATCACCATACCTATGTGTTGTGTTAACCAAAATATCACACACAACAACCTACTACTTACATCATCACAGTACTCCCTCTTCTCCCTCTCCATATATATCGTATCCCACCACCACCACTTCACCATCATCTTCAAAAATTCATAAATCACACACACACACATCAAACCATGGAGAATTAATAAACATAGAAGATCAAGTAAGCTAGGAAGGAGCTTAGGAGGAAAATCACCACATTCACAACACTTTCATCTTAATTTTAACAAAACACAAGTAAGTAAGGATGAGAATTATGATTACAAAGATTGTCTTGGGTTGGAAATGAGATTGAAGGATTATTAATAAAGGGTTTTGATATATATGTGTGTGAATCGTGTATATGTATATGTGTGCATGTGTGTGCCATGAGTATGTGTGTGTGTATGAGTGGAAGTATTACACCCACTTATACATACATGCATTCACCTTAAAAGATGATTTTTTATTTACAAGATTGATTAGAAATATTTTTGAGATCTAGGAAAAATCATGAATAATAAGATGTTTAGAAATTGAGATTAATAAGAGGTTGATGAATTTCATGGATGATTGTTAGGTGTTAGGATGAGATTTTGATTACTTGGAAAAGTTTGAATCATAAAATGGATAATGATAGATTTAAATCTTGATAATTTGGGATTTTTATATAATGGATAAATTAATGAGAATGGTATTAATAGGATGAAATGAAATAGGATGCATGTTAGATTGAACCACCAACGTAATAAAATTGAAAAGATGAAACTTGAACTTGCTAGATTTCTAAATAAGAAAACTTTAATTGTTAACTTGTAAGAATTTTGATAAATGATCCCTTTGTGTTATGAAACTTAGATTTAAATGTTTAAAATGGATGGTTTATGGATAGGATGCATGTTAGAAATTCATACAAACTTGAATTATGATAAAAAACTTAAATACATGAATTGCTTGTTAGATGCTATATTTGATCCAACCCTTTACCGGGCAATGATTGGTTCTTTAATGAATTTAATTGCTTCTTGTCTTGATATCATGTTTGCTGTTTGTTTGTGTGCCAGGTATCAATCGAGTACCTGAGTGACTCATCTGGCGGCGGTTAAACGTATACTTCACTATCTGAGGGGTAACCATGACACTGGGTTATGATATCCCAAGGATGATTGCTTTGAACTCATTGCGTTTTTCGATTCTGATTATGGAGGATGTAAGATCAATTTCAAATCTACTACAGCGGGTTGTCAATTTCTAGGAAGCCGGCTTGTTTCCTGGGAGTGTAAGAAGCAGAAAACGGTATCCACTTCAACTACGGAAGCGGAGTATGTGGCATCCTCGAGTTGCTGTTCACAGGTTCTTTGGATCCAGCAACACTTGCGAGATTTTGGTTTGAAGTTTCTTACTACTCCAATTTTTATTGATAACTCTACTGCTATTAGTATCACCAAGAATCCCGCGCACCACTCTAAGACAAAGCATATCGAAATTCGATATCATTTTATCCGTTATTATTTGAAAAGAAATTTTAGTTCTTGAGAAGGTGCACACAGATTTTTTAGAAAACTAATCTGTTTACCAAAGCTTTTGACAAAACACGCCTTACTTTTTTGCCTGGTCAAAGTGGATAGAAAACTCTTGCTGATAACCTTAATCTCGGATAATTATCATGTTGATTTTGGTTTGTTTATTTTGTTTTGATTATTTTATGATTTTAGATTTTGGGGGAGAAAATGGAAAAATACAAAAATATTGTGATTTCAGTTTGTATAGAGAAATCCAAAACATTAAAAATCTGAAAAGTAATTTTGTTTTTTTGATTTCAGTATGTATAGAGAAAAACCAAAAACATTCAAATATTTCAAAAATCTCAAAAACATTTTTGCACCCTTTCGCTTTAAATTATGCTAGTTACTCAAACTGAAAGGACATATAGTTATATATGTTTGGTCTTGATATTTACTTGTAGATATTTGAGATAGCCATTTACATGAAAACAGAAAGTAACTAGGGCGACTGTTGTGTGTTTTAATTTAATTTTCTCGCTGAAAATTATGTTGGTTATTTAAGTTTGTTGAACATGTTTGCATGTTTGGTCCTGTTATCTACTTGTAGATTTATAAGATAGCCATTCATCTATAAACTATATGTGACTGGGGCGACTGAATTTAAATGCTCCTCAAAAATGAGTTTTAAAGCGAAAAAAAAATGATAGTACATTGATCATCTAGTCCCATATCCAGAAAGAAATAAGGGTAAAAGGCTGAGTGCTTAATTGCATTGGTGCATTGATAGGTCTTAAAAAAGCTGTTAAGGTAAAGTTTGTGATATAAACATAAAGAACTGCAAAATTGAAAGAGGTGTTAGTCTCTTCCAAACATTTCGGTAATGAAGGCAGAAATGTAATAGCCTGTCATACTCAAGATTATGTTTGTCTGATCACCAAAAACAAAAATTTAAAATAAAATGCATATAGATTATGGTTAACGCATCAATGGTATATGGCTTTATGGCCTTAAATCATGTATTGATGGGATGCATCCGGTTTTCGGACACTGTGAGTCTTTATGCAGCTTAATTATCTGGGTATTCATAAACATGAATATTTCAAAAAGCTTTTAGAGTAAACCCAAAGTCATTAAACTTGATCACTGTTGTACATCGTACAAATTCACTACTGACTTATTCAAAATCCGTTGTTAGTCATACATTGTTCCTCGTGTGCGTCTTAATACTAGTAAGAAACGGATCCCAGGGATACAATGTATGTAAGCCTACAGATGAACTCGTTCAGTAAAGGAAGTTTGGTGTATCGTTTGATAATGGGGGTATACCTTGTAGTGGGGATTATGAGCTGAGATTGTTTAGTTTATAAATCTATAAAATCATTAATTTGATTAGCAATATATAATGGTTTAAGTTAAGTTGGGGTGATATGGTAAAAGTCAAACTAAGCCTGAACCGAGATTTTTAGGCTGATAGTTTCTGATATTCTTTGCCTTGACTGAAAATTAAATCATATCACAAAATACTCAAAGATTTAAGTGGACAACAATATCAATGACCGACTTAACACCAGTCATAATAGTGCGAAAATATAAAACTGCGATGGAAAGGCAATTTGGTGAATATGATTCTCTGCTTAACTCACAAAAATAGGTAATGCTTTCGTAGAACAGTTTTCATATTTGTTTTTGTTTTATGTGCTTTTTAATTCAAAAATATTCAAAAATCAAAAAATATTGTTTTTTTCTATTTTTTTTCATTTCCTGCTTTATTTTCGATTTTTGATCTAAAGGGTACATATTTGAAAAAGAAAATACCAAAAATATTTTTCTTATTTTATTTAATCAATTTATATAATTGATTTAAATTATTTGTTTTAACTTATGTGTTTTAAACGCAAAGCATGTTAAGGTATGTCATCTTACACCGAGAGGTAAGAATCTTAAGAAATGGCTGATGAAATTGTACAGGATGTTCCAGTTGAGGATCCACGACAAGCTGTTCAGGAACAACAACCTGTACAGCAACAACATGCTCCTGCTGTTCCTCTATTGCCATTTGACAAAAAGCAGAATATCTGTGCTTTTGTGCAAGAAACGTTTGCACCTACGCTGATCCAGGATTCATTATAACATTACTACCGATATACCTGCCCACTTCAGTGTCATCCGTCCATTGTGGAACTCGTCAAGATATGTGGAGTCAGAGAATCACATTGTTGCTGAAATCAACAAGAAGCCGATCATTATCTCTCCTGGTGTTATCATACGTGTGCTTCGGTTTGTGCATAACATGGACATTCCATGTGAGTTCGACAAGACATTGATACGAGGCTTATTTCAGAGATTATTTTATTCTAGAGACCCTGATCGTTCCCAGTACAACAAGGCGTACTTGTGTGCTCCGTACAAGTACTTATTACATGTCCTGATTCATTGCCTTGGCGGACGCAAGGGTGGATATGACGAGTGTTCGGTTATTCTACAATCCGCATTCGTAGCTCTTATATTGAACAAGCCGTTCAATTCCTCTAAGCTTATATTTTATCACTTGAAGGAGAACTGCTTGATAAAGAATCGGCGCAACAAATTTCTCATGTATCCACGCTTCATACAGTTAATTTTTTTTGGGTAAAAGGGGGGTACCCAGGCTATATATTAACAATAAGAACTGGCGTAATGACAAAGTATCAAAACGGCAACACAAAAAAACACAACCACACACTAGCCGAGAGGCATACCACTCGCTAGCCAAAACTCACTAACACAGCCCAAAAAAACTACAAAAAAACAAAATACACATTAGTCTTCCAAAATAGCATTAGGCAGCTTCCAAACTTCCATCCACTTCCTTGAGCCCGAACTTAACCGACTCGAGAGAAGTTTCAATCTGACGATGCCCACAATAGCATCAATGATCTGACTGCAGTCCTTTTTTTGATCTTTGAATAGTCTTAGATTCCTTTCCTGCCAAATCAGATAACAGCTCGCGGTTAGAGCGAGTTTAGCAGTAACCACATCCGCCGCTTTACTAGAAGCAAAAGATTCATATTTCACCAAGATATCACCCCAAGTATCAGAATAGGATTCGATCTTAGCAAAACCACACACACCTTTCCAAACTTTGAGCGAGAATGAGCAACTAAAAAATAGATGATCATGAGAATCAGGCTGAATATCACAAAACGGACACACTTGGCTAACATCATTTCTGGTCTCCCAATACCTAACCTTATCCTGAGTTTTTAAGCGTTTTTTAATGATCAGCCACAAAACAAACGCATGCTTTGGAATACAGTTAGGATGCCATACAACATTACACCAAGAGACCTTGCGATCCTTAAAACGAATAGCATGCCAAATATTATTAACAGAAAACTGAACAAACTTTCCATTCAAATCTTTGATCCAAACTTCATCACCTTTATGCTCTTGAATTGGGGG
>NW_027502405.1:0-62119 GCF_021521415.1 Bidens hawaiensis | reverse complement strand
GCCATGAGCTTCTCGATATCGTCCTTTTCATTTTTATAAAGAGTACCATAACTCAGAAATATCATGCTTAGGTAAACTTGGGCTTGGACCCAAGCTAGAGACTAAATTGGGCCTCTTTTAATGGATTAATTTCATATACTTTACAAATATTAGAAATATTATATATAGTCAAACAAATATGTTATTATAAAATAACTAAAATATCATGAATACCCTTATAAAATAGTTAAAGTATCATATATACCCCTATTCATTAATAACAAGTTAATAAATGATCATTTTCTGTTATTTTTTTAAAATTTTAACTTTCATATACGTCTATTTTTAACGAACAGTGAATTCTACCCATTTCCAGTACATAATGTGTGTATACATGATGTCATTATTTTAATTTTGATCGACGTTTCTCATCATTGACGACAACTAAATCATCTCTCGTCACTTCTTTAAAATTACAAACCCTTCGAATGTTTATCGCACCGAATGGTCTACATTATAAAACTTTTATCGCATCTAATCGAATCAGGGTAATATGGTATTTTTAAATTGTTTTTAATGAATTGGGTATATTTATCATATATCAATAACTTTGTAAGGGTATATAAGATATCTTAGTTTTGCGTAGGTATATATGATATTTTCAATGTTTATAAGAGTATATATGAAACTACCCCTTGTTTAATTAACGAGCTTGGCCAAGTTTTATTTATTGAGTATAACAAATATTTGTTTATACCATCGTTATTTTTACATATAAAATCAAATATAAAATCAAGATAAAAGTAACTAGATAGTATATATGTGCTATGTAATATATAAAATTAAATTTAAGTGCATATAAATAAAATAATGAATAATAAACGAGTCAAGTCTGAAACAAGTTTGAATTGAAAAAAGTACTCACGAGTCGAGCTTGAGTTCTAGATATTTTAAGTTGAATTACCCGAGCTCGGGCTTAAATGAGCTCAACACCAATAAAACTAAAAAAGTTAAAATATAAGCTTTTAATCGATATAATAAAGTGTTTAAAGCATCACCTATAGTCACTCTCACGGTCTCATGGTTTATTAAGGTATCCGTAATGATTTTACTAAAACTAAAAATGAAAAAAAAAATAGTCACTCTCACGGTCTCATGGTTTATTAAGGTATCCGTAATGATTTCACTAAAACTAAAAATGAAAAACACTCCGATATACTAAAGTGTATAATAGTTTCACTTGAAGTTTAAATAAAGATAAAATACAGAAAATTAAAAATAAAAATGTGTGACACTGTGAGAGATGTAGCGCTCCCTTTGTTCTATAAATTATATATTAAAACAATCTTCGCCCCATGTTCATTTTTTGGTGATGCCTAAAATGAACGGAAATCATCCAGAGAGGACGATCCTGAAAAAGTGGATGCGGCTTTAATCTATCACCAGTGCCCATATGTGCAAAAATTATCATTAATCACTAACTATTTACAAATATTTATTAGGAAAATGTTAAAATATTTTTTTATTGTTTGTTAGTATAAAAGTCGGTCAACATGTTGGCATGAGAGTTACAATTATATTTTAATAAATAAACAAAATGTAATTTATAATGGGAAAAAAAAACATTGCTTCATGCTTATATTCCAAATGCTTGCATAAACTAAGAGCCAAAACATAGATTACTAGTTTTTTTTTTTTAATTTTATTATTATCATATTGTAAATGTGTCCCCCACCTGCTAAAAACATCATCCAGTTTTTTGGGTGTCCATTTCATATATAGGAAATGTCAAATTATACTTAAGATAAAAAGCAAAATGTCGGTGCCACTGAATTTTCAAGTGGCACTAATTAAGTGTTTAAATGAAATAATAACCAAACCTAAATAAATTGGATCAGTTGCTCTAGTGGTCGGGTATGTAGAGTTTTGTCTTTCTATGCTTTTCTCTTCTCCTTAGGTTCGATTCCCATTGTTAGCATTTGTTTTTGTAGCAATTTGTTTTGATATCTTTTTTAATATATTTTTGTTAAGATGCTTGTGCATGTCCATGGAACAAAAGTTTCGCATCGACTCGCCATCGGGTCACTTAACGCACCTTACTGTCCATCGCATTTTGTGTTTTTGTTTTAGTACCGCAACGAACATAACGAAAGCCGACCAAACGCCAATTTTTTTGTTTTTGTTTTCGTTTTATTATTTTTTTGCAGCAATTTGTTTTGTTATCTTTTTTAATATATTTTTGTTAAGATGCTTGTGCATGTCCATGGAAACTCATTTACAAAAGTTTCGCATCGACTCGCCATCGGGTCACTTAACGCACCTTACTGTCCATCGCATTTTGTGTTTTTGTTTTAGTACCAGCAACAAACATAACGAAAGCCGACCAAAACGCCAATTTTTTTGTTTTTGTTTTCGTTTTATTATTTTTTTGCAGCAATTTGTTTTGTTATCTTTTTTAATATATTTTTGTTAAGATGCTTGTGCATGTCCTTGGAAACTCATTAACAAAAGTTTCGCATTGACTCGCCATTGGGTCACTTAACGCACCTTACTGTCCATCACATTTTGTGTTTTTGTTTTAGTACTGCAACGAACATAACGAAAGCCGACCAAACGCCAATTTTTTGTTTTTGTTTTCGTTTTATTATTTTTTTTGCAGCAATTTGTTTTGTTATCTTTTTTAATATATTTTTGTTAAGATGCTTGTGCATGTTCTTGGAAACTCATTAACAAAAGTTTCGCATCGACTCGCCATCGGGTCACTTAACACACCTTACTATCCATCGGATTTTGTGTTTTTGTTTTAGTACCGCAACGAACATAACAAAAGCCGACCAAACACCAATTTTATTTATTGTTTTTTTTGTTTTAATTCCGGTACCGTAACAAGGATGCCGACCAAACGCCAGTTTTGTTTTTTTTTTTTATTTCTGGTGCCGTAACAAAGGTGACGGAAGCCAACCGAATTCGCGTAGACCCGGTGCCTCAACGCCTAGGATCAACTACTTTCGGGTTTTATCAACACGCAAGTTTACCGACTGACACCCCCTATTGGCCCATCTCATTATATATATATATATATATTTCATTTCTTAGCGTTGTACCACGAACGTAATCGAAACCGACCGAATTCATGTCCAGTTACCGCCTTAATGCCCAGAACAGACAACGCTTGGGTTCTACCGCCGCTCGGATTTGCTGACCAAGTATACGTCGTTTTAAATATTTTATTTTTTTATATGTTAACTTTTTTATACGTTAATTTGACGAATTTTTCTTTTAATTTTAATGCTCAATTTTACCAACAGTTGATTTATCATCGCCCGGGTTTCATCGACTTGCCCGGCACAACGCGTCGGGTAAAACAACAGTATAGATAAAAGCCGCAATAGCTTTTTAGGCTATTAGTTTGACCTTTTATAAAGTGACTTTCAAAGTTTAGACCATCTTCTTACTTGGTTTAGTGGCCATATCTACCCTTCAAAACTACTTGTGCTCTGCCTTCTTCCCGAGTTCGAGCCTTCAAAGCAGAAGTTTCATCCTTTTTTACTTGGTATATTTAGGATATACTGTGTCACTGTGTATGATAATATGATGATTTTATTTTTTAGGTTTGGTTTTTATACCCGTAATGAAATTAACCGACACCAACAGAATTCGTGTCGGCTCGCCACTGTAATGCCCATATTTTGGGTTTAGTTCTGAACCGTAACAAACGTAGCCGATACTGACAAAATTCATGTTGACTCGCCGCTACAATAACCGTGTTTTACCGACCGAATAAATGTTTTAAATATGTTAATTTTTATCGTATCATATGTTATACGAGTGTTCTAGGTGTTTTACTAATTTGTGTTTTGGATTTAATGTTTATAACAGTATGAACCTAATCAACGCGGCGGGCTTGCTACCTAGTTTAAATTAAAGTTAAAAAGGTTTTAAAAAAATCTGAGTTATCAAATGCAAGTAAAAGAAAAAAATAAAAACTTTTTTGAATAGTAAGCAAGTTTTATCACTGTTTTAATTAGGTCCTTTACGCATATTTTTTTCTCCCGGTTAGGTAATTTTTTTTCCCGCTTATATCACTCAAGTTTCACTTAATGGTTTGATTCTTTTTAACATGTTTAACCAGTGACGGATCTAGGATTTTTTTCAAGAGTGAACCGTTTTTAAATGCTCCAATTTCATAGATTCTAACTTTACCCATAACTCTCCCGCTACACATGGTCTTATGTGTTTTTAATATCTACACATGGTCAGCTCAACGGTTCAGTTTGGGTTAGGTTCACCACATAATAAATATACAATACAATAATAAAAAAGACTTCGTCATTAGAAATTAAAAACACATAAGACCATGTGTAGCGGGAGAGTTATGGGTAAAGTTATGGGCTCATAACAAGGGCTGTTCACGAGCCGATCCGAATCGAGCTAAGGCTTGCTTGTTGCATAGCTTGTTTATAACCGAACCGACTGAAATTCGAACCGAGCGAAGATTGAAACGAGCCAAAATCGAATCGAGCATTTTTCGATCGAACATCGAGCGATATCGAGCATTATTTATTTCTTTTTCACTCTAAAATTTTCAATAAGAAACAAGTTTGAATGTTGTAAATAATATTTATTGTAAACAAATTAGTAGTTTTTTGGCAAACGTATAATAGGTTGTAAATTTTTAAGAGAAAGAAGTTTAAAGTGAGATATAATAAGCATGTAAACAAACTTCTAATATTTTGAAACTTAAATCGAACTAATGAAACTATAAAATTGATGGAATAAAAATTTTTAAAAGAGTTTAGAAAATTATATACTTAAATTTTATGTGTGTAGTCTCTCTCTCCCTCTCTCTCTCTATATATATATATAGGGGTGGGATCTAGAGAGAACTCTTCTTAAAGAGAGAACTAATAAAAACTATTTTTAATTTTTTTTAAAAAAATAATTTGTGATTTTTTTTCTTTCCTCCTTCTAATAAGATGATCTTGTTCCTTAAAAAAACCGACGATGTAGTGCATATGTGCACTAATGTGTATTGCATATATACGATAGTGTTTTATTGTATATAATACAACACAATTTATGCAAATACAAACACTAATAATTGTGCTCGAAACAAAGTATCGCATATACGTAATACAACACTAATGCACATATGCACTATATTGTTTTTTTGGTATTTTTGTATATAATATAACACTATCGCACTAATACAATACAAAAAATTGCATATATGCTATTCAACATTATTGCACATATCAAAATACACACTAGTGCACATATGCAATAAAAAAAAGTCGATGTATTGCATATGTGCACTACAACGAGTTTTTTATTTATTTATTTATTTATTTTTTTATATTTTTCGAGTAAATGATAACATAATATAAGAATAATGGAAAAAACGGAAATTTAAAAATATTTTTTTAATTAAATTAAAAATATTTCTTTATTAGTTCTCTAGTTCTCTATTTAAGAAGGAGTTCTCTCTTGGTCTTCTCCCTATATATATATATATATATTTGTTCATATATAATTATATATATAATAAATTAAAAATATTCGCACCGAACCGAACCAAGCAGACCTTTGCTTGTTGCTTGGCTCATTTACAAACCGAACCGAGTAGCACAATCGAGCGAAAAATCGAGCGAGCATTTGCTAAGCAATTTCTGAGCGAGTGGCGAGCGGTTTGGATGACCCTACCAATAACTCTCCCCAACATTGCCTTCCTGAAAGTTATGGGTTTCAAAGTTATGTACATCGACATTTTGTGAGATTGTACATCCGTCTTTTGGAAATCTATCTATACTGTTAAATTAATAAGGATTTTGAACACTTATCTTCATTCTATTGGCCAACTTCTATAGATTCCATATATATTATGTCTTCTTAGATCTTGGAATAAATAATTCAAAATTAAATTGTATTTCTTTTTTTGGATGGAACCATTTATGTTTTTATTTAGTTTTAAAGACAATAAATAAATGACTTAAATCTTGATTTAATATTTTCAACTCTTTGTATATATATTTAAGAAAGGCATTAAGTTTTCAAATGGTTTTAATGTTATGCCTATAATCTTGGACATATATTTAACAAATCACATATCTTTCGCCATTACAATTACAACTATTGATTTGAATTCAACACAATTTATGTATATTAATCATAAAGTTAAAACTTTTAAAAGAACTTCTGTATTTAAAAAAAGTTAACAAAAATATAATGTTCTTTACCACTCTATATAATATTGTAGTAACACAACGCTATTTTCACTATAAGTCCTTTTTTCATTTTGATTTTTGTTACTGTTGTAATTTATTTGATTTCATTTGATTTTTGTTAACCCTTTACTTAATCTGAGTACTCAGTTATTTTCTTTCATGCATCAATTATATGATTCTAAAGGAGAAAAAAAGGCATTTCAAGATCATGTAACCATTCTTTTAGTTTTATGCATTTGCTACTATAAATTTATTCTACATCTTAATTAGTTTTACGTTTTCAGCCATCACCTGATTGGTGTAGCAGATTCGTTTGCTAGAAAGGCATATGGACAGATAGTACAAGGTTTACCATTAGCGGCTTCTGGTTTGGCGGTTATTATGAGATTAAATTTCTTGAGGTAATTAATCATTTTGTAAGTTTAATCTCTATTATGTCTTGAATGAGATAGGAAGAATTAATGTTGTAGTTCATTTTCAGTGTTTCTATGTTTTGTATATGTAAAAAGTGTCATGTACAACTATGGTATTTCTTTTGCAACTTTGATCTACGCATTGCTGCTGAGTGGTTGCATTCTTTAGCAATCACAAAATAAGTAATAATCAATTAGTCAGAGCAAACTCTAGATTTAGCCGAAAAGAAATTTGCAACTAAGTCAAATATTTTGGAAAGACAACAAGAGAATAAGTTGTACAAGCCAATAAGTACCAATTTTAGTTTTACAAACAATAATGGTGAGATGAGTTCTAGCAAAAATAGATAAATAAGTAGACTGAAGGATTGTAGCCTTGTCACATTTGGAAGACAATCGAAAAAATTGTGGCAATTTTGACTCTTTTCAGTAAAAATTGAGTTATGGGATAGTTTGACTTTTTTAGTGGAATTTGACCTAAAAGTCAATGGATTAAATAACGACACTAGATATAATTAAAGTTTTTTATTTCATTGAAAAAAATTACAATTTTTGTCCTTTTGAATTAACAAAATTATGGAATAGGTCCTTTTCGAAAATGAGTTTCAATATTTATCCTTTATTTACATGTTTCCCTCAAGTTTTGTCCTTTACACTAACGGCCGTCCATTTTCTCAGTTAGGTCTTCTCATGTCCCATGCACATGAGGGCGTTTTGATAATTTTACTTGAAAAGGTCTATATATGTAATTACTATAATTTAAAGGCCATTTATGTTATTTGATAAAATTTAAACTTGAGGCCCACTAGTTTAGTTTTATACACACACATACCCAGTACTCTCCCTCTCTATTAAATCAGATTCATCATTTGTCTGTCTCTCTCTCTCTCTACCACCACAACCCTAGAACAAAATTAAACATATGAACTGATGTGCGTCGGATATGTCTAAAAGAATGGATGACACTCACAACTAAGCTTTAAATTTAAAACGAAAATCCTAAAACCACACACAAGCGGCAAGTGTACCGATCGCAAGTAGTATAGACCTAGGAAGTCTGAGTATCAAACTCGAGGACACGTAAGGACACTAATGATCACTAACCCTAGACAAGACCTATCTAAGAATAATATTTAATTGATTTTTGATTTTGGTTTTTCTTTTTATAAAATGACTTAACTGGACTAACTGGACTGACTGACAAAAGTTACGAAAAATAGAAAACTTAACGGAAGACTGACTGTGTTGACTTTGAATGGAGAAAAACGTATACCTAGGTTTGAATCAAATTGTAAGTCTAACGAGCAAATGATTGGATGATATCAAGACACCGGTTCCTAAAGATGACACAACTAAGGATCGCTCTGGCTCACTGGATCACCTCTCGGTCTCACTCAACAAACCCTAACTACTCTTAATAGGCTAAAACGATCAAACCGGAAAATAATTGTTAACGTGTTCTAATGTTGACTCACCTCTCGGTCTCACCAACACTCGACCCTAATGGTAATGAATACTACACAACCAAGGATAGAGGAACAATTCAACTTAAATCAAATAGATCAACTAGTTGCTCAAAACACCTAAACCGGACAAGAAACGAACTCGCTCTCGCGCAATTCGAATTCTTGCATGCTAAGGCAATGAGACAACCCTAACTTCTTATCACCTCTAGGTCTCTAAGAAGGTGTTTAATCGCTGTACTTTAACCACAAATTCATGCAACAAAACCCTACGGTTATACCTACCGCAAACAAACCCTAAACACAAAGTCTAGAATCAAACAAGCACCGATCAATCAATACAAAACTAATCAACCAACGCAAGAGGTTTAAGCAATGAATTACCAAAATTTCCAGCCATTAAACACAAACCATTTCATGTCTAAATCAAACTTTACAATAACAATTAAAGTCTATTAATCAAACAATCCATAAAACTCATCAAACACTAGCAATTATCATCATTCCTAGGTAGAACCGACAAGATTAGCCTAGCATAATATTTGGACAGCAGATATTGATCAATAAAAACATCAAATACTTCATACCAATCATCATAATAATCATTCAACAATCAATTCTATTCATAAACAATTCAATCTTCAAAGTGATTGCAAAACTACTAATCAATTGAACAAGAAAATTAAAGTTTGATGAACAATGTTATGAAAGAAAGGATATGGATGAATTGGGGCTGCTCTTGGCTGTAAAAAATGATGGTGAATGATCCCAAGCCTTGGTTCTTGTCTTTTCTTTCTTCCCTAGCCGCCACAAGCTCCAACCCTAAGCCGAAAAAAAAATTTTCTTTCTTTTCTCCATGCTGTGATTTCCGATCGGAAGTTCTGCCCAACTAAGGGTTTTTTTTAATATTATAATATTATTGTAAGACTTGGGCTTGTATAACATGTAATTGGGCCGGGCTTTGAGCTTTGTCTTGAAATCTTATGCGTAAAAGGCCCGTAAGCTCCTCGAAAAGTCAGGTTTCTTCATTCTTTAACCCATAACCTACAAGATAATTAAAACTATGTAAAACCTATATAAAACAAGTTAAAATACATAAAATATAATATAATAACATAGATAAAAGGTGCGGCAAATAAGTGTGTTTTACAACACATCATGAACCATTTATTTTTCAGAGGGAATTAATAAAATCAAGCAGGGGGCTCAAGATCAAAGATAAAAGAGAGGTAGGGGAGTTATCGTATTCAAGTGTGGGTGGGTGTGAATGTAGCCAGAGATGGTGGAGGTTCATAGATCTGGGTGTCATCGGTTAAGAGATGTTGACAGTGGTCTCAGATCTAATTTACTAGAGATGGTTCATGTATTTGATCGTTTTAGATCAGATATGTGATGGTTCACATGTCGGTGGTGGTTGGCCTCTTAATTGTAGATTGTTCTGACAAGTGGTGATCGGTGACTGAGTGGGTAACAACAAAGAAGGTGAACGGCGATGCGTCAACGTTAAACAAATGATGCTATTAACAACGAATTGATGTTGTATTATTATTGATTCGTAACATTGGTTGAATAGTGGTGTATGGCGTGGCAGCGGCGAGGTGGCGGAGGTTAGGGGTTTTGATCGGAGTGAGTGGTGGATGATATAACGTTTAATATATATATATATATATATCCCGTGTACAGTTTATTTATTATTTATTAGTTTTGTTTGGTTTTTCTTGCAAGATTTGTATACTACTAACATGATTTTGTATTTTAGGTTCCGGGTTTCAATTGTGGTGAAAAGAGGGCGAAAAATGAGTGAAAACGAGCTAAACCGGAGAACCGGACCATCAGGAAACGAACCGGACCAGATCAGGAGTGAACCGGACTGGGACCAAATTCATCTGGCCACGCTGCGCGGCCAAATAAAGAGCTTTGGTAGCGTAGCGCGGCCAAATTGCCCACGCTGCGCGGCCAAGTCGGGGTATTTTGGTAGCGTGGCGCGAGCAAGCTAATTTCTAGAATATTCCAGGTTTTGGGCTTTAATCACTATATAAACACCCTTAATCTAACCCTTAATCAGACCAGAAGTTGCCAGCCGAATTTGGAGAGTTCCCGAGCTTAGGATTGCTACTTTTGGCGACTTTAGAGTTGAAGAATCATCCGGTGGTGCGCGTATTAGTTGAAGACGAAGAACATGGGTTTTATCTTCTGTTTTCTTTCGTTTTCTTTATTATCCGCCATGAATTCTTACTTGTTTGTTTTGCTTAAACTTGAGATGTTAGGCTAAATTTCACGAACTACTTAGGCTTATGATGAACCTACTTTGATGTTTTGATTTTGACTTGGGATTTATTTATCGTTATGGTTTTATGAACTAGTAAAAGGTTTAATTATATTAAAATTGATGCATATGTGTGCTTAGGGTTGTTTGTTGAGTTTTATTATTCCATAGTTGTCTTGATTACTGTTTGTCATTATGATAAGTTGCTATTAGGTCGTCTACTTTGTGTTTTTGACTATTTTATGATTGATTTCGAATAAGATCATAGGAATAATATTATTTAATTAAATAAACCTAAGTGTGCTATGAACCTAAATAGCTGTAAGGTGCTAGGTTATTGATAGGTCTTTGTTGATCAGGATTGCTAGATTTAGTTCTTCGTAAGGAGTCCGTTTAGGTTTGATTGATTAACTTTGTCTATCGAGTCAATTGAATATATTAGAGTGCCTTTGATTTCCGCGCTGTAAGGTAGGATTTCGTATAAAGGAACTAGTTTGTTGAGAAGGGTCAGGGGTCCTGTTCGGGTTTTCTCTTAAGCGTCTATTTTATGATCCTAGTTCCATAACTAAATATTCTCCCGGGTAATTGATAACTGAAACTTAGGGGATTCTATCCTAGGTGGTTGTTCATCATCATCTGAATTAAGTCCAAGTTCTAAGTTTAGTCATCTTTAGTTTTCTTAATTAGTTTAAAATTAGTTTATTAGTAAAACCCCTATTAAAACAAATAATAAATAAATAAGTCGTGTCTGTAGTTGAGTCTAATTAGCTAGTAAACGTAATTTAAAGAGTCTCGTGGGTTTGATTTCCGAACTTACTTAGCTATACTAGAGTCGACCTGTTCACTTGCTGGTTAGTAGTTTTAGTTTAGTTAAGAGTATAGAATTTATTACTTACTGTCTAGATTAGCGTGTTTTTATTAGATTACTTTTATCACATCAAGTTTTTTGCGCCGTTGCCGGGGACTCTTGGCAATTGCGTTATTAGCTTTGATTAGAGTTACTTGCTACATACGTGCTATTTGTATATTGTTTTGTTTTTGAGTCGTAGGAGTCTAAGTAGTTTTTATTTTATTTTATTCTATTAGATTAATATAGTTTAGTTTAATTGCTTTAAATAATTTAGTTTTTTTTCTGTAATATATAGTTTATTTCACTGTTATCTGGTGCCCGTGATCCTTTTCTGTTTAAGTTTATCTTTGCAGTGATCTTCATGCAGTGCTACTATGTGCCCAAATTTTGCCCGATATATGATAGGATGGGGAATGTTGTCGGTTGTAAGGACTCAACTGGTGCAATGATGGATTACATACCACATCCAGAAGAGATATTCACTGATTTCATGCATGTCGTCCATAACATTAATCCAAGTACACCGCTTTGGAATTTTATGGATGAGTTTCGGTCAGGCTTAAAGAGTCTAATACAATTTAGTGAGCCGATGATAGATTTTGAGGATGTTGGGTTGCAGAATCAGATAGAGGAGTGTATTCCCTCTTGGGAGAATGAGTTTAGGGATGATTTTGGTGAGGATTTGGTGGGTTTAGCTGATATTGATGAGAGAGATTTTAACCCCGAAAGAGATATTAAGGAGCTTGAAGTATTGTTATTCGGGGAGCTGGTTGAGAAGCTAATTGTCAAAGAGGAATCACATGAGATATCCGAAGAGTTGAAGAATAAAGAACTGCATCTCATTGTGAAACATCATCCGCGTATGCGTGGTAAAGCTGGTAGGTTTTTAGAAATACTCGTTCGTGGATCGCCACGTAAATCAAGAGCCCCAAGAAGGAGGACAGCTAGAGTTAGGAATCAAAGTGTGCCAATTTTGTCACATCCCAGAATATCAATAATTGGGTGATCAAGCTGGATGCTTATTTTTGTGGTCACATGAGTTTGGGAACTAGTTTCTTCTCAACTAGTTGAAAATGGAGAGTGTTGAAAAGCACTGATGGGAAGAGGATAAAGGAGAAGCCTCTTGATTGAGGTTTTGGGATCGAGTCTGGCTGAAGACTCTTTTATAAACTTAACGCTTCCCGGGAGGCAACCCGGTACTATGTTTTCATTTTATTTTTATTTTTTTTGGTTTTGCTTATTTGCTCTGTCGGGTGTTGCTTCTCTTACATGCAGGTTGTTCCAGGGTTGCTTATGAGATGTTTGATAAGCTATGGTTTTAAACAAATGTGGGGATGCCATTTGCTTCAGGATTGTTGTTTTAGGTTGTGAGAGATGACATTATTTGAAGATAGTTTGCGGACCGCGTTCGAATTGGAGGGCACGGAATACGACTCACGAGGCATACATCAATTTACCAGGGGAGTCTGTTCCAATTCATTAATTTATTTTTATTTTTTACATAATTTTATTGATAATTTCATTTTTCTCACATTGAGGACAATGTGAAATTTAAGTGTGGGGTTGGAAAATTGATGTTTTCCGGCAAAACTAAAAATATGAAAAAAAATTAAAAAAAATAAAAAAAAGATAGTAATAATAATAATAATAATAATAATAATAAAACCTAAAAAAAATTTTAAAAAATGTCCCAAGAATTTATTGAATATTTTTTGCACTATAATGGAAGATGATAGTATAATCGGGGAATCGGTTTTTTAAACTACTAATAATATGAGATAATATTAAAGAATGCGTACTTAACTTGGAATGTGTAGGTAGACCCAACTAGTCTTGAAAGGATTTCAATTGCATATTCTTAATAAACTTAATTAATCTAAGATTTTGTGGGTTCTCATCCTATGGGGGACAGTGAAGCTGAAATTCGATAAGGCATAGAGAGTATTACCATAAGCTGATTACCCTAAGGTGGTGAGAATTGAATGCACTTTAAATTAGCACGCCACTCCGTTTTATGAAAATAAATAAAGAATGGTGGCGCCCCGCAAATGTCCAATTTTATACGAGCTTTAGTCTTTAGTTATATATTTTTAGGTTAAAGATGCCTAAGTGCATAATAAAAAAAATAAAGGAAATAAATAAATAAGAAAAGAAAAGGTGACAAAAGTTATATAAGGAAAAATGCCAAAGAAGTATTCTCAAAATTAGAAAAAGAGGGCAAAGTGCACATACTAGACGAGACTGAGAGTTTACGTGTTACCAAGGGGATAGCGACTCTGAGGATACACTATTGGGGCTCGAAAGTTTTTAGTCAATAAATATTTTCTTAGGGAGGACAAAGTCCAATAATATTTAGGGCATGCTCGTACGACCTCACTTGACCTATCATCCGTAATTCCATCTAAAGTGTATTTTCTTCTTACCATTAAGGGGTTCTTATCTTATGGTGATATGTTGAACCAGTTTGCTTCAACTCGATTATTTTTAATTGTCTTTACTATGCTTGAGATGGCGTAGGTGGATCTTAACTCTGAAGGTGTGAGACCCATAGGTTTTTTATATCACATGAACTTTAATGCTTAATGTGCGTGGGGGCTTGATAGGCTGGTGGCTAATATCGGCAATCGCGGTTTTTACGTTTATCTGAGCTTTCAGATAACCTTATATGTTTTCAAGACTGTATTCCTCCGATTCTAATCCCATTTCAATGAGACTTTTTCAGGGACGAAAAAAGGTTAAGTGTGGGGATATTTGATATAACGTTTAATATATATATATATCCCGTGTACAGTTTATTTATTATTTTATTAGTTTTGTTCGCTTTCTTGCAAGATTTGTATACTACTAACATGGTTTTGTATTTTAGGTTCCGGGTTTCAATTGTGATGAAAAGAGGGCGAAAAATGAGCTAAAACGAGCTAAACCGGAGAACCGGACCATCAGGAAACGAATCGGACCAGATCAGGAGTGAACCGGACTGGGCCCAAATTCATCTGGCCGCACGTGTGCGGCCAAATAAAGAGCTTTGGTAGCGTAGTGTGGCCAAATTGCCCACGCTGCGCGGCCAAGTTGGGGTATTTTGGTAGCGTGGCGCGAGCAAGCTAATTTCTAGAATATTCCGGGTTTTGGGCTTTAATCACTATATAAACACCCTTAATCTAACCCTTAATCAGACCAGAAGTTGCCAGCCGAATTTGGAGAGTTCCCGAGCTTAGGATTGCTACATTTGGAGACTTTAGAGTTGACGAAGTGTAGCTTGCTCGAAACTAACACTTAGAAGATTCTTGAAGATAATCCTGCTTGGATCTTGCTCGAGGAAGTAAAAACCTTGCTCGGAGTACTTGAGCTTGCTCGAGTTCCACACTTAGGCAATTTTGGGGAGGTTGAAAAGATTCCAATCTTTCATTTAGATCCAACAAAATCTACATTCAAATAGCTTTCTTGTGATATTTTATGTTGGACATCACATAAAAAGTTATGTAAATTCTACTACAACATCAATGATTTCCAATGGTTTGTAACATTGCTACTGTAATAAATCATCCTTGACCAAATCAACATTCAAATGATAAATAAAGAACCAAATCACCCTGTAACAAGAATGGAACCTGGGACATCCATGTTAATAACCAATGCTTTAGTCACTCCACCACTTTTTTTTGTTAAAGGGTGCCCTCAAGATTTTATATATAACATTATAATATAATTTCAAAACACAGGGGTTTCCATGCACCAAATGTAAATCCGCCCATGTGCTTAACATGTCATCACATGTACATAAGATTCCAAATATAAAATGAGTTCCTTGGTGTATCCTCTGCCTTGTTACAAATCAACCTATTCATTAAATAACCAGCCAGTTCCATGGCAGAATCGACGGTTTGTGGTAGATGAGACCTTACCATGTCTCGTATTTCTCTAGGCAACCTCGAAATGTAGCGAGTTACCTTGCTTGATTCTAGTGTAACCAACCGAGGAACAAGCCTACAATACTCTTGGAACTTCGTATTGTAGTCTTTCAAATTCGTTCCAACAACCTTGTGGTTCATGAACTTTGTATGGATCAGGTCTGTCTCATGCATTGGACAGAACATTTGTAAAACCAAAATTTTGAATTCCTCCCACATTAACTGATACGTGGGTTCCCTTCCTTTTGACATTAACTGTTCGCCTTTAAACATTTGAAACGTATACTGATTTTTCTCCTTCTCAGTACACTTGCTTATAATTACAATTGATTCCATCTCTTCCAACCATCTACGTGCCACTATGGCACCTTGTCGCCATAAAATTCTTTCGGTCCGTATGCCTTGAAATCTTTAAAAAGACAACCTTCGATTCTTAACTTCTTTCTAAAATTTTGGTTGAAATTATCATCAGCATTCAAACCATGATCACTTTCTTCACCTTAGTTTTTAGGGTTCGAACAAGATCTAGATTTGGCAGTTCTATTAGAATGTTGAGTTTCACTTCTATGAATAAACCCGTATTTCATGGCTGATAAGTGGGTTCATGGCATTAGTTATCAATTCTTGCATTTTACTAATCAACTGCTCAAGAATTTCTGGAGCGGGTTGATTTATAGTTCGGTTGCTTCATGGGTTAGAAGCCTCTCTATTTTGTGAATGAGGGTTTTGTCCTGACATTCTTTGTTCTGATATTCTACAAATAAAAGTAAAATAGGTTTAGAAACAAAAACTTTTACTTATTGCACAAAATATGTTACAAGCTACCACAATATCTTACAAATACTAGCAACTAACACTAGTATTGATGATAGAGTATATTACATTAACTGCCTACGACAGCCACACAATTACAAGTACCAACACACACTATTCCTAATCCTTCATGAAAACCTTGATAATTTTCTTCATCTTCTTGCATTTTTGAAGAATATTGTTTCCAACCTTCTTCTTCTTCTTCTTCTTCTTCTTGTCACCATCATTAGCCACTTTTTTCCTGAGATCATCAGTGGCATGCAATGCCCTATCAAGATGTTCTTCTTGGGATTGCGGTATGAAACTGGGATATTCATATCGTGGGGTTGGATCTCTGTAACTCATCATGGCAATATCATAGTGATACCTTGGATATGGTGGTAGGAGACTTGCTTCAAATGGTGAGTTATAAGAAGCTTTGGTAGCTGCTTCTTGCTGTCAAATTTCATTATCCTACTCAGATATTGAAGGAATAACATTGGGAAAAGATGAGAAATTTCCTGATGGCTCATAAACATCAATGCTTTGAGAACCATGTTGTTTTGGTTTAGGAGAGCTAGAATCTTCAAAATACTCACATTTCATGTTATTTGCTATGAATGGACATTCATGTTCGCCAATACTTTCTTCCTTATATGATTCTTCAGCTGACTCTTCCTCTGGATCTCTTCTGAATCCTTTTTCAAATTTTCCTTTGAATCTTCTTCCATCTCATTTGTTTGAAAGGTAAATTTTTCAATGGGATTAATCACTCTCATTTTTGGGCTCCTTGTGGGTCCATTTCACTACTAAATATACCTGGGTTATATTGAGGAGTTTTAAACTGCCATTGGTTTTGGTCTAAATGACACTTCATAGAACTAGAACCAACAGACACTTGTTCTTTGTTTTTGCTTTGCACTTCCATTTCATTTATTGGTTGGAAATTTGGCAATTATGTTGAAAGTTCTTGTTCGACACGTTTGATTTCTTCAAGTTCTTCAGGAATGTAGCGTGAGGGATTACAACCTCCTGAAGAACCACTAGAGATTTCAATGGGCATTGTCTGAGTACCTGGAAAGTACACTGGCTGCTCCATTATTTGCTTGATCAAGTGATCACAATTGAAGAAATATGTAAAATAGCTCTTTTCGCCGTCATCGGATGTCAGATGAGGATTAGGGTCGGAGCGAGAAACCATTTTTCTCTTAAGGCCGAAATAATCAACATATTGATTAATTGACATCTGCGAAGGTTAGATTGTGGAGGGATAGAAAACAATACCAATCTATAATATAATATAATATAATATAATATAATATAATATAATATAATATAATATAATATAATATAATATAATATAATATAAAAACTTATATCTGATCTAAGTTTAGGTATTTTCAAATATTTAATTCGCTAAGGCCGATTGCTCTGACACCAACGTGTCACACCCCCAACTTAGGGTCTAGGATTGTGACCACAAGTTGGTAGCTGTTTTGTAAATTTTATTAGAGTTTAAGGTTTAAAAGAGGAAGTCTTCTGTTTATTTAAAAAATTATATTGCACGAGTCGTGAATTAAATACCCGATATAGTCACAAAGGAGTTTAAATGACAAAACCATAATGTTCATACTTCAAATGAGCCACCAGATCGTCTAATGGCTAGCTACCACCTCCCAATATTCATTCCTGATTACCTGTAAAGCAGTTTTATGAAATACGTCGGCAACACATACTGGTGAACATGCTGACTTTAAAATATTTATGAAATCCTTTAGTTCATACTCGAAACAATCAGCGGCCCTCTAGACTGGAGTACCGATTATATCACATTAGTCCAGCCCTCACAGCCCTATAGACTGGCTCAATGAGAAGGGGACCTGGTACCACGCGTGGTGGGGAATGCCTACCCTCTACCCACATATGTAAGGATCCATACACAAGTATAACTTGCCTGAATGCCAGTATATACTAAAGTTTTAGGGTTACATTATCCTATGTAAACTTTCGTTTCTGGGTAAATGACTCGATTAACGAGTTTTATAGATATGAACGTATTCACCTTTAATATGATCAATGCTTTCACTAAATTTTATTTGAAGTTACCTCAGACTTATAGTACGAGAATAACATTGTATAAATATCTAGATCAAAAGATCTAGCTTCAGGGCTTTATTTTGTTTTTATAGCCTTTACCTTGATATATCATTTATTATAACATTTGGACTCTTAGTCCCCTTTTTATTTATCAATTATGTGGTATATTTCTTCCCTGTAAGGAAACACATACCTTAGGTTTCTTTTTTAAGAAAAAAACATTAATTTGACTATACCTTCGGCATATAAAACTTTATGTTTCTAAAATATATAAAGAACCAATATTTTAACTATACCTTTGACTTATGAAAAACTATATTTTATGTATTCTTGATCAAGGTATTGGCTACCCCCGACTAGGGTCTAAGCCTTTATAATAAAATATTCAAACAGAATCCCTACCTTAAATGAGTGTTTTGAATGAAATGCCTAAGCTTCAAGTAGGCAGCAATCCTACTAACTGTTGGGTATTTGAAAGGAGACAACACCCTCACTCACACATACTTCGAGAAATAAACGCTTCAGAATATTGGGACCGGGGTACGATTCCCAAGGTAAAATATGCATGAGATTGGAGTGTTTTGGGATGCACAAATGCAGAGCCCAATCTTGCTATTTATAGGCAAAGTTTTGAGTTTGGTCGCACATCGCGACGGAGGAGAGAACACTCCATCGTTTAGCATGATGGAGTTATTAACCGCTTTTGATTATTTTATTCAGTTATGTATCGCGACAGGCCCATCTAAGGTTGCGTCGTCACCTGAGCTCTGCCATGTGGTCTGTCAGATTATGCCACGTGATGCACCACGTGTTTATTGAATGTGGAGACCATGTCGCGTATCGCGACGACCAAAGACATGGTTCATCGCGTAGCGCGAACCTAACCTTTCTCAAGTTTTGCGAAACATCCATCGCGTATTCCGATGGATCTCTTTTTGATCCGTCGCGTAGCGCGATGGGTCCTTATTTCCAAAATTTTCATTTTCAGCCCTGATCTTTTATATATGTCAGATGTAGCCCAAAATTTTCAAGATGTTACATGGAATAAGGTAGCATTTGATATGTATAAATGATAGGTGGAATGAAACAGATTATTATGAAGGAATGAAAAAATAAAAGAGTATTTGGTTGGTTAATGAAATGAAATCACCTATTACATTGTCAATTTCATTCTATTTAAAACGTCTCAAATTCATTCCATTTACTGCCCTTGTTTTTGTCCCACTTCATTCTCTCACACCTAGATCACCTCCACTACCATCCCACCACCACCGACCACCACCGCCGCCAACACTCACCATTGTCCTACCACCGCCACCCATCACTACCGCCTGCCATGCCATCGCCATCGCCACCACCAGCACCATCATCTCCTAAAGCCCACCGCCTACACCCACCACCGCTAACCACTGCTCGCTGCCTACCATCACTGTCGCCCACCACTCGCCACCCCACCACCATCTATCACTACCGTTATCGCCACCACCACCCATCACTAATTTTATTTTATTCTTTCGTCTTTTTCTATCTAACAAACAACATAAAGTAATTATTTATTTCATTCACATATGATGACCAAACAAGACAATGAAATGGTAATAATAGTCCATTTTATTCTATACATTCGTCTATTTCATTATTTCATACCAAACAGTTCCTAAGTGAAAGTTGAATTCAACTTTAAAACTTTCCATGAGGACTAGAGACATTTACTCATTATACAACCCCAAAAAAAAGTTCTATAAACTTTTGAAATCACATTTTCATAATGTAATTGAAATATATAAGTGAGGTTTTAGATTTGTTAACATCTTGAATATAAAGAAATAAAATAAAAAATATAAACTTTTATTAAATCATGGTCAATGGATGTCGGAGATTCCATGATATTGTGATTTAATAATTCATTAAAAAAATTCCGCATTTCTCTTGTGGCATCTTTTTACACTACATTATTAAATTAAAAATGGGAATATAACCTGAATATTAAATTAATGATCTGTTTCACTAAGTAGAAGTGACATGGAAATGGCTTGAGCCAAAGCTAAGATTTAAGATTGTTTAATCCATGATACTTATCCGATGATGATTTTATTATCCGTATGTATAAAGAATTCTACTGAAGTCGAAAACAAATTGATAAAAAAATTGGAATATGTAAGGCCGCTAACTTTTTTTTCTTGCTAGTCTAGGTTTGTTGAACTTATAACATGATAATAGGCTGCCAATGCCTTTCGTTAAATGTGCCCGAAACACTTAAAACACTACATGGCTGTGATGATTACTATGAATTAGTGTTGAATTTGACCTAATTTCATAATAGCCTAAAATTAGATAAACTGTTTGTGTTTATTGCCAGTTTAGTGGGTGCTACAATACATATATCAAGGCAATTAAGCTTGTTCGTTGGCTCGCTCAGTGACAAAACTTGAACAAAAATACGATCAAAAGTTTTAGATGAAACCCGAAGAATAGTATGTTTCATTAAATTTCTGGATAGCATGTAACATATCTTTCTATAATATGCTTACTTAAAAATATTAAATATACTTGTATAATACTATGGCTTTAGATTTTAATAATGATAAAAAAAATGTTTCGACAGCATTTTCTTCCACGTCTTTACCAAAAAAATATATAAAAATATTCTATGACATGTGTGATGTGTTTGGAACCAGGTACAGATTTGGGCTTACTGGGCCTAATAATAAGGCCCGACAAGAAAACATATAATGTAACTCTCACGTGTCAGACTGCCACAGTCAAAGTCAACTCTACCACACGTGTCCTTGACCAATCATTTCGCAACAGGTACACGTGTGAAGCTAGCATTTAACACGTAAGCCTGCTTCCTCATGCTTCCCAGCCGTCCAAATGTCATCCAGTTTTTAGGAAAATAATAATTGTAAACAATAAAAAAGAATATTTTGTTCTATTTTATTTTATATGTTTTTAATTATTTATTCTATAGTAATTGACGCTCTGGTCCAGTGATAATATGACATACAATTGATGGTTAAGGTTTGGGATCGTTGAATTCTTAGTTTGAAACCTGACTCAAGGAGTTTTCTTACAGTGTTGAGTTTTCTACTTGATGGTGTTTTTAGGTGAGTCAGGCCTAAAGTTTCAAAACCAGTATAGACCGTTAGCCCGTCTCAATAAGGCCCACTCTGGTATTGAGGGTACTTCCAAACGCTGTTCAAAAATTATTTGTTATGTTATAAGTAATAAAAAAAATATTTTTATCTTATTTCTTGATCTAAAAAAAATGCTAAACCATGCTTATCAATCATTTGGCAACTAATTCTATAAAATTTATTTGTCAAACTTTAACTTGAACACTGCATGTGTATATATATTTTTAATCAGTAAACCATGTACATTATCTTACATTTGATTATCTAATTTCAATTTAGCATTCATGGTGTCTTCAGGGGCATAAACAACTTTATCTTTGTAGGACACATATGTGTTGAACTTTTTATTTTAATTTCTATATTTTAAAGTTTGTAAACAAACAAATTATGGCCCAAATTGGTAAATCATCATTGAAAATAAATTTGTTTCAATGAATATAAATATTAGGGATGTAAACAATCTGAACCAAGAGTGCTAGTAATTAGACACCAAGAGGTCTAAGATTAACTTGCTGAAAACTGGAATCTATACAAACTTAACCAAACTCACGACAAATAATTTATATAAATACAAAGTATTTGGTATAGTAAATATATAGCAAAATAAATACCGTTAATAAGAAATATATAAATAATAAATAATATATATACTTCTATCTTTATTTGTTTAGATATATAGTCAAGGTAATTAAATAAGCCCTGCTTGCGGTGCGCACATATGATGTATATATGTGTGAACCCTCGGGTGGGCAAAAGTGAAATTGCACTAATTTTGACGTTATTTTACTAATCTTGTGAAAATAACGTTAAAAGTGACGGACGGTTAATCAGGCATCATGTAGTGGCGTTGATAGCCGAAAGACAAGGGTACATGCACCGATCAGCCGGTGTCCCGATGATTGAGTGCTATGTGCCTTATGTCCAAGGCTTGATGCAAAACTACTATCGAGCCGGGGGTCTCACCGGAAGCAGCCTCTCTATCCTTATGGGGTAGAGGTAAGGCTGTCTACATCTTACCCTCCTCAGACCCTACCATAGCTTTGCTATTGGTGGGATATACTGAGTACGATGATGATGATGATGATGTAATTAAATTTGTGTATATATGAATAAAAAACAAGATAAATAATAAATATAGAAATTCAGCAATCTCTAGCTTTAAAAATAATTATAATCGGAGCTCAAACTCTCTTCAATTAAATAATTAAATGATCTTAGTCTGACTAGTTTACACTATGATAAATACAATTAAATTGTTGGAAATTATTTATTTAAGTTTTTTTGCTGTGGCTTGGAAGGAACTAAACATAGAATCTGAATCAGTAAAAGAAAGGGGAATAATTATGCATTTGATAATGTCGGTAGATTTTTAAATTATTGTTTATTACTGTATTTAAACTCTTTCGAAAAAGAATGGATATTTTTTGTTCTAAGTTTTCATCTTATCCATCACAAAAAGCATATACTATGGCACGTGCTACAATTTGATTCTTTTCATTTTTCTATATTGTAATATTCACAAGTCATAACCCCTTAAAACTTAAAAGTTAAAACCAATTCGACTGTTTATAAAAGGAAATGCATCAAAACATATTATCATTATTTTTGCATTTATTATTCTTTTTTAAAAGAAGCAACCAATTAATCATTTTTCTTTTACTGTTTTTTTGGATAATATGATTCAATTCTGTCCTTTTAAAGTTAAAAGCCTTTTAAAAATGTTCCTTTGTTTTAACATTTTATCAATTGTTTCATTTCAATTTCCTTTCATGTCGTTCAAAGAATAACCATAATCATATACTATTTTTTCCTTTCACCATTTGATTCGGTCTAAATGCTCCATTTCCTGTTCAACTTTATGTCTATCTCAAGAAATACTCTTTAAGTCGGCAAACTTAACTTATTCAATATATTTTAAAAATGGTTATTAATAATTATAAAAATAAAAGTTATGGTTATTATTAGGGTAAATTACAGATATCATCATTTATATAAATGCCAAGTTACGGGTTAGGTTCTTAATCTTTATTAACTACATTTGAGTTCTTTAAAATAATTAAACCAGTTTGTAACGAATTAGTCATTGAAATAGTTTTAACATTTAAAAAGATGTCTAGTGTAATTAAAATTAAATTGCAATTTTTTATCATCATTTATGTTTCACCAAATTATAGATTGGCATCTTTAAGAAATTGGCTTTCATTCACCTTCATGATCCCACTCTCGGCAGCAAGAGTCATGGCAAACCTTGTGCTTGTTGCTATTAGTTATGAAAGGTTTGGTTATTTGGGGATTTTCAAGGCTTTTAAGTGCTTTATAATATGAAAGTTTTCTCTCAGCATATGCAAATAATTTGATTTCTTTACTACTTGATGGCATAGTGGCAGGAGACAGTGGTGGTATTCACAGGAGAGGGTGTGATAGTTGTCGGAGACGTGGTAGTTGTTGGATATGGAAGTGGTGGCGGTGGAAGAGGAAGGTTGAAACAGAAGATTAAATGGTGAGACTCTTCAGCTTGAGCTTGTGAAAAGGAAGAAGGAAATAACTAAATCCCCATATGACAAGCACATGCAATGACTTCACAGAAAAATTCGATTGGGGTTAGTGTAAAGACAAAAACGAGGCTAAGTTTAAAAAAAAAAAAAAGGTAGTGAGTGAAAGTCAATTTTTAAGGAACATGGTCCATAGTTTGGTGAAACATAAAAGACCAAAATCGTAATTTAGTATATCACTAACAAAAATAAAAGACCCAACCTGTAATCGAGTATATATGTACATACAAAAAGAAATTTGTAATTCACTAATATTATTATTGTTACTACTACCATTAGCATTATTGTTAGTACTATTATTAAGATAAACTCCCTGATTGTTCAAACCTACAAGAACCACAAACCACTTTACTTGAAATCCTATTGTTGTCGGGAGCCACTCTCCTGTCCTTCTCCTTCCCCATCCATATCTCCTCATTCATGACTATTTTTATACCTATGGCCTATGCAAGTACTTATGTGAGTTCGGCGACCATAAATTTTCATCATGGAGAATTATGTCAAAAATGTGTCAAGTCGAAATTGGTTAGTAATCTGCTCAAATTGAATCAATATTGTTAAGCACCCTAGTTATCAAGTGATTGACTGATTTGTCATATTGTCTCATCCTAGTGATCACCTGATTAATGACACTTCCTATTCGACCTACATTTTTTCTTGTATCAATTTTGTTGTTTCATGAAATTTAGTCGTATTCTACTTGTTTTTGTCACAGAAAGATCAAATACTAATCTAATATATTTTTAAGCCCTATAAACAACTTACAAGACACAATCACATTGAGAGGGTTAGAATTAGAAAAATCAACTAAACAAAATTAATCAAAGTAACTTCCAAATTAATGATGGTTTAGTACCGATGAACATCTTCACATGTGTAAAAACTGCTTTTTTTTTAAATTACGTAGTGAGCTAGACCGAGGTAAAAACTATTTTGTTCGAAATTATTAAGTTTAGATTAGGCTAAAGTCAAAAAATCACAATATCAGTTAGACTGTTAAAGATATTTCAAATTTATCGAACTCAAGAATCCTAAGCTAGTAACAATTGGGTCGTATCCGAATTTGAAGCCCATTGAGCTTAGAAATTCGCTACAAACAAGTGTGGATGAGTTTTATGGTAGTTAATACTAGTTAATAATTACTTGCATTAAAAAAAGAATTTGATTAATGTTTATATATTCAAACAACTATTCTTATCGTATGTTCATGTTGAAAAGACACGGATTAGGCTTTTATATTCCATAACTTTTGGATTGGGATTGAAATGATTTATTTGAATAGAGAATGTGTACAATGCAACTTTTAGCGAAAACGAAGCTTTAGTCATTAGTGGCCTCTCAATTCTTTTCTTTTTATTTACCTTTACTCAAATCAAATCAAGTCCTTCAATTATATTGCTCTCTTTTGATTTAAATCATCATGTTAGTTATTTAATTGGTAGTTAAAATTTTGGATACATATTTTTATGACATATAAATTCGAGTTATTATTTTATATAGAACGAACTATAATGCACACAAAAAGAAGTAGCATTGTTTATAGTTGTGGGTTACATAATTGTGGATATTTTTTTTAAATAAATTATTTTAACATACTGCAAATAAATTACTTTTAGGGTATATATAGATTCTTTTATTTCTAGATAATGTAATCAAATCTGAATCAATGAACTTATTCTTTTTGTGGAAAATTGCATCTTATATGTTGGATTTCACGAGTTAAACTTTGAAAAAGAATTTGTCCTTCGCTAACATGCAATATGCATTAATTTTCAGAAAAATAAATAGAGTGATAGTTGAATACTAAACTAATTAGAATCAATTTTAATCAGAAAAAAAAATGTTAAATAAGAGATTTTGAACATATATTTATTTATTTTTCATCATCCATTTTATTTGTCATGTGTTTCTTTAGCTCTCTACTTCAAGATTACTTATTACCATTTTTTTTCTGAAAGGGCACTTCAAGTTTATTTATAGAAAATGTAATAAACACCGATAATTCGATTTAAAGAATGTAAGAAGAGGCTAGCCGCTATATGCATTTGATTTAAAGACAACAGATAACCACCTCTTTTAAGAGGCTAGCCACTATATACATTTAATTTAAAGACAATAGATACATTTATAATAAACGCCACCTCTCTTAATCATAGGTGGAGCTAGAAAATTTTATCATGCAAGCATAGTAGTAATATGGAAAATAATAAGAAAAATACATGTTTACTGTTTGATTCAATCAAAATTCAAACAACATAATTCAATGTATCATTATCATATTCTAAGCCCGTCTGATAAGAGAGCGACTTGATAGAGATATGTTGGTTGAATTTCGATTTTGGTCGACTAAGAGGATGACTTGATTGAATTATGTTGTTTGAAAAATTTTCAACTAGTTGCTTGGGAGGTGCATGAGCTAGCCTGGAGCTAGACAAATCAATTGTCTTGTTACCATTACCACCAATACCATCGTGTTAGTCTGTCAATTCGATCTAAACCAGCTCTGCTTAGCCAACATCTGTCCTTGCTGACTCAAGGATTTATATTATTATGTTTCAAGCTATAGGTCACTTATTGGTGTCCCTAGCGAGCGAAGAAATATTACAATTATATACATATAGGTGGTACTCATAGAGGTGCACAAACCGGTTTTTTTGGCCCGGAAAAAAACCGGTTCGGTTAATAACCGGACCGGTTAATAACCGGTTTTTTTCTGTCAAAACCCTAACCGGTCTAACCGGTTAGGACCGGTTTAGAAACCGGTTAGAACCGGTTAATAAACCGGTTTTTTTATTAACCGGTTTTTAGGTTAACCGGGTTTTTTTTTTTTTTTTTTTTTTTTTAATAACCATTATTTTTTCACAGTATAAACAAACCGGTAACTACAAGGCAAACCGGTAACTACAAGGCAAAACGGACTGACCGAAGCCATTCTTTGCTTTCGTTGTTAGGGTTCTTTGCTTGGAAGATGAGTATGAGTGTGTGTTGGTGAATGTGTTTTCAACAAACCAAAGATTAAAAACATATAACTTTCATTTATAGTTTTTACATTAAAAATACAAACATTAAATCGTTATCACATATTCGTAACTCAAAAATACAAACATTAAAGAATGCTTAGACACGATTACATGAACAACTTGCTGTTTCTTACTCATGATTTGCCTCCATGTTTGCTGTTTCTTTAACTAATTTTCTTCGCTACCCGATCCCGAGCTATTTCTTAGGTAATCGTCGTACGCGGCTTCTTCATCGGTCATTGGTTGAGTGTGTCCTTCATTGACCTCGTCTTCATACAAGCCCGCTTCATACTCCATTTCCCCCTCGAGTGAGCGTTGATGTTGTGCCCTATCTAAAGAGTCCAAGTAATCCTTGTAGCAAATCGACATCTCTATAGCTGGTGCAGTGAGTCGAGTCCTCCTAATCGATATAACCCTGCCAGAAACAGAAAAAGCAGACTCCGAAGCTACCGTGGAAGCTTGGACTGTTAGTAAATCTTTGGCCATGGCGGCGAGGATCGGAAACTCATCCTCCTTACCTCTCCACCAAGCCAGCAAATCAAGACTTCTAAATTCATCCGGAGTCATGTGTTTCACAAAGTTGGTACCACCATACCTTCCAAGTTCACTGCTTGGGGTGTTTACCTTTTGACGTTTACCGGCGTCTTCCCAAATCATGTAGTACATCCCCATTTCAAGGTCGGTTTGGGATTGGGATTGGGCAACAGCTCTTAACGAGTCATGAATTTGGGAAGACGACCCGTATTTTGTAAGGTAGACATCATACATGTTTGACAAGGTGGTGTTGAAAGCATTCTTTAAAGTTTGGCTATAATAGGGGTTTTGATCGTCGTTTAACCCTAGCTCATCACAAATTTTTTCTATTAAAGCTTCAACACCACCAACATTGATGCAAGGGTTTAACGCAGCAGCACATGTCAAAACAGCGGGTAGTTCTTGAAAATATTTTCTAAATTTTTCTTTCATTTTTACACCCATATCAAAATAAGGTGCACCCCTACAATGAAGTTCACTCAACTTTGTGCACAGGACATCAATTTTTGGTAAAGCAATGGGGCTTGTTGGATAGTAAACCCAGGATAAACTAGTTGTGCAAGATTTAAAAATTTGAAGGACCTCCGTAACGATCTCAATCAATAACCAGTTTCTAGGATCGTACGGTGCACATTTACCCCTACTTGACAAAATTTGATGAAACGCAATTAATGATTCTTTTTGTTGGATGGCTTTCTCAAACATATTACAAGTCGAGTTCCATCTTGTTGGACAATCCCAATTTGGCCCCAACCATTGACAATTAGCTTCTACACAAAATTTTTTGTATCTTGAAAATGTTTTATTGTTGCTAAAAACATCTCGTAACATTCTTTTAAAATTGTTTCTTTTGCGTTTCGATCACGTTTAACCCATCTTGCACGGCCAAGTTGATAATATGTGCAATGCATCGGCTATGAAAAAACGCTCCATCACAAATAGGTTTATACTTTAATTTTAAATGGCCAACCGCGGCCGTATTGTTGGACGCGTTATCAAACGAAATTGAAAAGATTTTATGTTCAATCTTGTATTGTCGAATGACTTTATCCAAGATTTGAAAAATATTTCTACCCGTGTGCGGGTAATCAAACAATTGAAACGCAACGGTTCGTTTCATCATTTGCCACGACTCGGGGTCAACCCAATGAGTCGTCACACAAATGTATGAGTCGGGCGAACCATGTGGTACCGACCACACATCCGTTGTTAAGTTTACACCAGTTTGTAAGTTTGAAAAGTATGAAATTAGTTCGGATTTAGCGTTTTTCCATGCTTTAAGACAATCTCTTCTAAGGGTCGAACGACTTACGTGTTGGTAGCGTGGTTGAACATAGTTTTGCATCATCTCCGTGAATTGAGGGTTGTCGAAGTGGTTGAAAGGAAGTGTTTGTTGAATCACAAAGTTTGAAAACTGTTGACGTACCGCTTCAACGTCGTACGTAAACACCGCTCCTTGATTCGTCATCTCCGGCTGCGAACTACTTCCCGATTCGTCCTTCAAGGTCTTGCAAAAGGGCCTTTGTACATGCGCTTTTAAAGTGGAGTTTGCATCTTTGCCATAAAACTTCAAACAATGTTTGCATCGAGCTTTTTGGCTACCGTTAGACATTTCGCATAGGTCGAAATGTTGCCAAACATCATGGTTTCGTTTCGTGGGGATGACCCGAACGACCGTTTCTCCCGTGTTCGAGGCACCCATGTTGACGGATGAAGCAGCACTTTGGGAGGCCATGATAATCGACTACGAAATAAGAGTGGTATACTCGAGTATGAAATAAACGACTACGAAATAAGAGCGTATGGAGTGGTAATGTGGTATAATTGAGCGTGAGATAACAAAATAATCGCGTATGAAATAAACGTTTAGAGCGTTTGGAGTTGTATAATCGAGTGTGATCTAACCAATACCCAACCTAAACTATATATAGATGTTTGTGGGGGTAAAATGGTAAAAAAAAAAAAAAACGGTCCAAAAAAAAAACGGGCATATAGCCGTTTTACAACGTTCAAAAACCGGTTTTTAACCGGTTAACCGGTTATGGAGAAACCGGTTAACCGGTTTTTTCACAACGGTCAAAAACCGGTTTTTTTATAAACCGGTTAACCGGTTTTTCCATAACCGGTTAATAAAAAAAACCGGTTTTTCCATTAACCGGTTCGTTAACCGGTTTTGGATCTAGAACTTGTAACCGAAAGACGAACCGGCGGTTTGTAAACCGGTCAAACCGGTTTTCGTAAAAACCGGTTTCCGGTTTAAACCGGTAAACCGGTTCCCCAACCGGTTTTTTTGACCATCTCTAGCATACTCATTTGTAATATTGTATTGTATATATAAATACCCATTGTAACTACGTTTTATACAATCAATATACAATTGGCATTCTCCTATTTACCTTACAATAAATCTTATTATGTGATTATACGTTTATTGTACTAACAAATTATGATGTTTATGAAAAACAATATATTCAAAAATTTTGGGTGCTACCTCATTTTTACAAGTGAGCTTCAATATAAGCTTAGGTTTGTGTTCGGACTCGTTTAACCTACGCTCAATTTAAACTTTTGCTAAGGAACCAATCTCAAAAATTTATGATCGCTTTTCAAGCGATCTTCGACATAAGCTTGAGTTCGTGCTTAAACTCATTTAACCTTCGGTCGATTTAAATTTAAGCTAACGAACCACTCTCAAATATTTATGAGCGACTCTACTCATTTACACCGATGTAACTTAGTTTGGATTTAGAAAATTATTTTATGAACGTGTGTGGAGGATTCCTAGCTGGATTCAAGATCAAAACACAAAAGTCAATCAAACTTTATGTACGCTCCATGAAACATCAACCCTTTTTTTAATGTACATTGCCTAATCCAACAACAAACGACCAAAGTAACATGACATGTGACACATGATCATGGTTGCCATTCATTTCTCTAACTAAAAATTAATCACTAATTCACGTTGCCCCATTGTTTAACCCCGGGAGCCCATTTCGGGCACTTCGGGCTAAAGTAACTCGACACCACCCGCGAGTTCAACAGCTCCACAATTGGTGCAAACTTCACGCACCGCGGTGTCTTGTACTGGTTGATCGATGCACCCAAACTGATTGCATAGTCCATGAGTTTATCAAACGTCCCGGTTTCCACAATCTTGATCTCTAACGGCCCGATTGACTTGTCAGAAGCCCGCCCCTGTCGGTAAACACTGTTGAGTGATTCCTCGATTGCGAGACAACAATCTTCAAAAACCGAAGGCGGGATTGGGGTCGTCTTGGTCGGGCTCAGCTCCCAAAAAATCACATAGTGGCCCGGGATGGTCGTGGTGTCCGCATAGCTCGTGTACTCGGTCAACGTCACGTCAAACGGGTTCAAATGGTTGACCGCGCTCTCGATCGCTTTATGCAACTCGACTTCATCAGTTTTGTCCGAATCGATACTCAACGCCACATTTTTCCTACATATGAAATTAAACTGCGGGGCTTTGTTCTTGAAACCCGCCACTCGCAACACGTCACCAACTCGGTACCTGTAGAGTCCTGCAAGGTTGATATACAGACATTTTATCAAACACTTGGCGCGCATTAATACCAACCCATTAAATTCTCAACAAAAATGAATATTTTAACCTACCAGCATAAGTAGTGACCACCAGCTCGTACTCTTGACCGAGTTTAACATCCGCAAGATCCACCAGTTCCTGCTGTTCTTTCTCATTGAGCGATTTCGGCATCGAAATCGAGCTAGTTACGCCATTGTTGCGATGAACAGGCAGGAACTCAAAATAAGCCATTGTTGGAATAAGGGTATAAGAAACCTCACTGGGTTTGCAAAGAGGGTTCAGGTTAACACCGAAATAACATTCCGATGAAGCGTACATTGTGCAAACAAGCGGGAGGCCATTGCCATAGTAATCGAGTGTCGGTATGTACTCTGACATTGTTCCGGTAACGATTACATCAATAAACTTCGTGTTCGGCCATAGCCGTGTAATGATCCCTTGCCATGACTTTTTCAAGCATTCAAACTCGATAAAGTCCGCTAATTTCGGGTTGGGTTTCAAAACCCGACCCACAGCTTCCCGAACCGAAGGATCAGTAACAACCGGGTTTAGGGTTCCGGTCCGAATATCATGACATAACACCATCCAGTTTTTTTCTAAAAACCGGATGGCCCGGATAAACCCGGAGGCAAAAACCGCCCCGACCCGAAGAACCTCTTTGTTTAAGCAAAGCCCACAAAGCATTTGGGAGTACATGCTTTGGTAGGAGTCCGGACAAAGGATGGTTTCGTTCGGGCTGGTGTAGTTTGTGTACGGGTCGTATGGTCTTTGTTTAAAATGGAAGCTTTTGTAGTAACTGGTTAGAACTGGTCGGGCTACTAGCCCGCCAGGTGTCTTGGCTTCGGATTTGATGAACAAGAAGTACATCCCTTTGCCTCTGTCTAAACCGGGCACGAATTGGCTCATCACTGGCATTAAAAGACTGTAGAGTAACTGACCTTCGATCAAGCTCGTCTTCAATAGTCGGCATCAACTTTCTCTCTCCTCCTGATGTCCCGGAACTAAACAAACAAACGTATACAATAAGATTTTACTCGTAGCATAGTTCTACGAAAGGTAAAATAAAAGCAAATTTTTTTTTTCTAAAATAAAATAAAACCAAGTAAAAATCTTATGTTTTAATATATACCTATTAAGACCTATTATAGCAGGGTCCGGAAAAGTAAGACACGAGCAAACCTTTTCTTTATCCTAAGATATAAAGGCTGCACATACTTAGCCTCGACTAAAAAACCCATTTAAACATATAACAAACCAACAAGATCTAGTTGTGGCAGGGTCTGTGAAGGATGAGATAAAGGTAAATTTTCTGCTAATTCACGTCTGTAAAGACCAACTAATTAAAAAACCTATTTCTTGTACATAAAAGTGCATAATCATAACAAAAATGAAAATTAAACAAACCCATTTTATTTTAGAAAAGTTGATTGTAGATCATTCCATTAATAGAAAAATTAACATAACTCATATAGACATATAGTCCCATAATAACTAATAATACCTTGTTAAAAATTCTGAAATGGGGCGAGATGACAAGATTGGTGATTTATCACCATTGGCAATCCGGTTGATATCCGGTTGAAGGTCATCATAAGTGATAACCGGTATAAGTTTCTTAAAGGTATCCCGGTCAGTCTGACCGGACATACCGTGGCGTTTAAGATATTCCACATAAGCATTTTGTGTTAATATTTCAGACAGGACTTGTTGTTGTGTCTCGTCAGGGTTAGAGGTAACATCCTCAATGAACTGAAGAGTGCTTTTGTTTTTTTGGGTGAGTGTATAATTATAATCATTCATGGAGTTTGAAAGGTCATGTGGGAGCTTGGGTGCTGAAGAGGTAGGTCCCAGCAGAGCCCAGTTGGACCCGCAAGACACCTTAAACAGGGACGTCTGCGCAGAGACCAACTGGATCCGCAGGACCAACCATGCTCAGAGACGTGACGTCCTTACGCGCAGTATGCAAGCTGGTCCCGCAGGAAATGCCTCCCATGGTGAAGGACTCCGCCTGTTCCCGCAGCCTCGGATACAAGCCATGAGGGAAGGCCACCCGCGCAGCATGGCTACACGCACTAGGTACTTAGCTCTCGATCATTCAGTGTCACCTGAAGGAATGAGCAAAGCCGGGAGCAATCCCGCACAGAGGCGGGAGGGGGAATACTCCCGCCCAAATAAGCCAGTCTGTATACTGAAGGACCTTTTACTGTACCTGACGAGGTATGGGCGAAAGATCTGATCAGGGATACGATAGCTCACTGATACAGTATGGCGAGCAGCATGCTCCTGTACTGTATCACTATTAAGCCGCTGCCTACTCACCAACTACTGTCATACCACGTGCGTAGCCGGCAGTTGGTGGAAAGGGAATAGTATACAGCAGGCCTATCAGCCGCTGCCTACCCACCAACTACCAGCAGGGCACGTGCGTAGGCTACTGTTGATGAACAGGAACACTGTTGCAGCCAGCCATACCTCCTTGGAAACCTACCTTCGGCTATAAATACCCCAAATGGTATGATCATCTAAGGACAAGATATCTTACTACATTATCATCATATTATACCTGATATCTGCTCTAGCAATCTCTTAATATACTTTTATATTTAAAGAGCAATCTAGTCTGATTCTCACGCCGGAGGGTGGTCACAAGGAGGAACCCCCCCCTTCTCAGTGACGAGCTCACGGTGTCTGTTTTGCAGGTTATCAGAAGAACCATCTTCCAAGGGTCTAACCCCTCGTGGGAAATAGCTATCCAACCCCCAGGTTACCAGTAATCTGCCCGGGGTCCGGTTAGTGTTTCTTCATTGGCGCCATCCGTGCATAAAGCTAGAACTTTATTTTTCTCCAGTTTTTTCAAACTTCTGCAAAGATGGTTAGAGAAATTCCGGTAACCATAACCCCTGCTACTAGGGGGAATACCGGCAACACAGTTTTTACGAACACTACCCCGGCTACCGAAGCCGGGGCAAGCGAAGTAAATTTTACGAACACTACCCCACTTACCAAAGCTGGGGCAAGTGCAGTAAATGATCGCCTACTGGGATCCACTGATACCCAGGTTGAGAAACGAAGACTCCCCCGCCAAACTCTCGATGAAGTTAAGGCATGGGCGGAGGCACGACAAAAGGAATTCCAGGCTGAGTTGGACGAACGCTTGCGTTCCGTGCAACAGGCCGACAAATTCGAATACTGGGAGGATGAATCGGAGGAATCCGACTCCGACGCGAACCCTCGCCATAGGGCAAAAGGGAAGCATAAGGAAACGGAATCCTAACCGAAAAGGCATTTTGGACAAGCCTTCAAACCAAAAAGCACAGGTGGAAGTCCACGAGACTTCTCTAAAACGTTCAGACCAAACGTTGCAAATGCAGGAACGTCCAAATTTGCGAGGGACATTGCTGAAGCAATCGCCCCAAAGAGTGCCAAACAAATGCCCAACATAGGCACATATGACGGTATATCTGATCCAGACGATCATTTGAACAGGTTCATAGCAGGGGCAACCGTCAGCAATTGGACGGAACCCACGTGGTGTTACATGTTCCAAATGACGCTGGTTGGGGCTGCTAGAGCATGGTTCGATCGTCTACCGGTCAACCACATCTACGACTGGGCAGACTTCCAACAAAAGTTTAGCCAACACTTCAGCCAGCAACGGAAGTATACCGAGGAACAATGGACAATCCTCAAATGCATACGAGAGGAAGACGAATCTCTGCCAAACTTCATCACTCGCTTCAACTCAAAGAAGCTAAGTTTGGGCAATATCAGTGAAGATCTTGTTCGCGCTGCCTTCATCCAGGGCGCACATGACCCAGAGCTCATCCGCACCCTAACGGGTAAAGATGGCATGCCATCCACATGGGATGGCATCATGACAGCAGCAAAACGCTATGCGGAAACAGAGAAGCAACTGGGTAGAGATCTCCCACAGAGCACAAACCTCTACACCCAGAGGACGAGAGAAGACAACGTCCTCACCGCCCGATTAAATAAAAAACGAAAGCTAGGCATCTGGCAGTCAAGGGTAAACTTTGACACCTCATCCGGCTTGCAAAATCGGTTGGGCGGAAGGGATAATGTACAGTCGCACCGGAACTCCAGATGGACGCCACTCACCAAAAGCGTCACTGAGATATTCGCCACTGAAGGGCTCCCATGGCCAAAACCGCCAATAATCCGACATCGTCACGATGCAGATCGGAGCAAATACTGTGACTTTCACAAGACAAAGGGCCACAACACTGAAGAATGCATAGATGTAAAAGATATGGTCGAAGCATTTGTCAGAGATGGGACGCTCGCGCACCTCGTGGCGTAATAAAGGCTGAGCAGGCGGGTGCGTATAGAACCCCAGCTGGGGAAAACACGAATCAATTCCAGCTTCAAAATCGAGACTACATGCTGTGTAAAGAACGAGATCCCGAACCAGGTGCGTATCGGCTCGATGGCACTCCCATCCCAACAAGGAAGGGAGCTCATTTACACATTTTGCATGTAAATCAATTCCAATTTGTAAAGAAAAGGCCAAGAGCCACTTCTAATGGAAATGATTCTCTTAAGAATATCGAAGCTGATGATTTTACATTTAATACTTTTCTGGACACTAATATGCCGGTTTTCACCGCATAATTACGTGAAGTCATTGCATGGGAAGGCGGTCCTACCCGCACGAACCCAATAACGTGACAAACCTTCACGCAGGTCAGTTGAAGGGGAAAAAGTTCAGCACCCAAAAATGAAAGTGCTGGTCTATCCGCATGAATCATTAACGAAACTGAATAACCTATCAACAACCGCGCGTCGAACGGTTAAAACTATCCAACACTGGTGACGGCATTCACATTACGTGAAGTCGTTGCGTGGGAAGGCGGTCTTACCCGCACGAACCCAATAACGTGGCAAACTTTCACGCAGGTCAGTTGAAGGAGTTCAATTATTCCATTAAATGAAAGTGCCGGTCTATCCGCATGAATCATGAAAGGAAAATGAACACTAACCTATCGACAACCGCGCGTCGAACGGTTCAGAACAAAATTCTTATAAAGGAAAGAAAAACCTACACGCAGGTCAGATAAGGGTAAAGTTTTGCCATCCTACTAAGTGCAAGTGACGGTTCTACCCGCACAATCACGAAAGAGGAAGCAAAACTTCATACCTATTATCAACCACGTTCAAAGGTTAACTTATCCTCAAAAGGTAAGAAAAACCTACACGCAGGTCAGATAAGGGTAAAGTTTTGCCATCCTACTAAGTGCAAGTGACGGTTCTACCCGCACAATCACGAAAGAGGAAGCAAAACTTCACACCTATTATCAACCACGTTCAAAGGTTAACTTATCCTCAAAAGGTAAGAAAAACCTACACGCAGGTCAGATAAGGGTAAAGTTTTGCCATCCTACTAAGTGCAAGTGACGGTTCTACCCGCACAATCACGAAAGAGGAAGCAAAACTTCATACCTATTATCAACCACGTTCAAAGGTTAACTTATCCTCAAAAGGTAAGAAAAACCTACACGCAGGTCAGATAAGGGTAAAGTTTTGCCATCCTACTAAGTGCAAGTGACGGTTCTACCCGCACAATCACGAAAGAGGAAGCAAAACTTCACACCTATTATCAACCACGTTCAAAGGTTAACTTATCCTCAAAAGGTAAGAAAAACCTACACGCAGGTCAGATAAGGGTAAAGTTTTGCCATCCTACTAAGTGCAAGTGACGGTTCTACCCGCACAATCACGAAAGAGGAAGCAAAACTTCACACCTATTATCAACCACGTTCAAAGGTTAACTTATCCTCAAAAAGTAAGAAAAACCAGCACGCAGGATAGATAAAAGTTAAAGTTTAGCCATCCTACCAAGTGCAACTGACGGTTCTACCCGCACAATCACGAAGGAGGAAGCGAAACTTTAACCCACTATCAACCACGTTCAAAGGTTCTTATTCTAAACACTTGGAAAATTGCTAATTTAAACTAAGTATGCAAGTCATAAGTTTATAAAGCAAGGAACCCAAAGGAAATAACAATCTTATACGCAAAAAGATTAATATTTCAAGAATATATTACAAGAATGGCCGGGTAACTACCCGCCTAAAAGAAAAAATAAAAAAACTATACAAGTCTTAGCAATGGGAAGGGATCTTCAGGATCAAGCCTCAGGGCCGCTACCACTTGGACCCGCTCCGTCAGAACGGGGTGGTTCGAGGAACGCTTTGAGGACAGCTAACCCATCATCAGCAGCAGCTACTTCGTCCACCTTCTCCACCACTGGATGCGGGAAGGCGGCGTATTGGTTCAATGCTTGGTCATAAATGGCTTCAGTATCCACATTGAACAAAGGGAAGTTGGAAGGCGGGACGCCTTTCTCAACAAACCCTAGACCAAGCATGAAGCCGGCCTTTTCCCCATCATCATGAGAAGCGTTGAGGGCTGCGGTCATAGCATCATCGTAAGAGGTCTCTGAAAAGACCCGACGCACAACCTACAAAGAAAACACAAGTATTAGAAGCTTTTCTTACAAAAGAAATGCGTGAAGATAAATCTAAACATACCTGAGGCAACGCTTCTCGAAGAAGCCATCGGAGGGCAGCTTGAGCTTCGGTATGGGCGCGTTCGGCTTCGCTCTTGTTAAGGTTGGCAAGTAAAACTTCCTTAGCGGCAGCCTCTTCGACGCCCTTAAGCTTCCGCTGGGTCTGGTCAAGCACCCCCCTTTGGTCCAGGATTTCCTGGAGTTTCTTGGCATCTTCCATTGCCAAGGCATCATGAGCGCGTTGGAGAGCCTCTAATTTGGCCTTGAGCTCCTCATTCTCCACACGCAAAGGCTCAGCAACGGCTTCAGCCTTGGCAGCCCTCTCGGTTGCGTTTCGCGCAGTCTCCCTGGCCAACCGAAGCTGTTCATTCACAGTTTGGGCAGCCCTGGAGCGGGCCTCGAGTCGCGCCTGAACTTCAACCTCGAGGGCCTTGAAGGCCTTCTCCTTGTCGGCGGCAGCTGCCGCCAGCTGTTGGTTCTCCTCCCGAAGAGCACGCGCCTCAGATATGTCCTTGGCGTGAGCTGCTTTCAACTTTTCGTTTTCACGACAAAGCAGCTCGACGCGCGGCTGCATCCGGGCCTGGAGAACCCGAAGCTCATTAGTTAGCCTACCCTCCTGGTAGCTAACCATGGCTTCCCCCAACGCGCCCGGAGGAGCAGCGTGGCGAGCCCAGTCCACGCACTCCACGGGTGTGCGAAGGGTTGTTCCTCGGCGTATGTTCCATCGAGGAACATACACTTCATTGGAATCCGACACTGCAAAAGAAACAAAAGCAGTAAGGAAAAGATGATGAAAAACATAAGGGAAAAAGAAAGGAACCCTACGTACCTGTAGGGTCAATGACAGGCCGATAGCCGCCAAACCCATCACCTGAACCTAAAGGAAATCCATCCAACAGGTCAGGCAGACGGGAAGGTGGCAAAGATCGGCGTGAAGCCCTGCGCGTACCTGATGGTCCGGCCATTGGTGCCCTTGGCGCGGGCATGGTGGCAGCCGCCGTGGTCGCCGTCGTTGTCTCCGCCGCGGTCGCCGCCTCCTTAAAAGCAGCAGTAACCGCCGGTTCCGTGAAGGATGCTGTAAAAATCGCACTCACGGCCGGCGGTGACGTCATCTCGGCCGGAACAGTTGGCTCGACGGAACGACCAACTGGACCAGCGGATGCAGGCGCAGGCGACTGGGTCGACGCCTCAGGAAGGCTGACCGAGCCTACCATCATTGGCGAGGAAGTACTCCCCTGCGTTTCACCCAGGATTGCGTCAACATCCACGCCTGCACAAAGAAGAAAGTGTTAAAAGAAAATTATTGACAAATCTACAAAGGCATTATGATTATACTTACGGGTTTTCTTGACCCTGAACGTACGGACGGGCGGGGAGGAACCCGATGGAGCCGGCCTCTTGGTACCGGTCACCGTCGTCTTCGTTGGTTCTCCGGAGGTAACGGTCGTAGCCTCCGGAGCAGTGGTCTTCTCACCACCGGGCTTCCCCGCCACCTCTTCACTATCTGACTCCGTGTCAGATAGAACCACTGGATCAGCTGTGGCCTTCTCCTTCCCCTTCACGCCGGCAGCAGTCTTTTTCTTCCGCACCAACGGAGGACCTTCTGCGGATTCCTCAGAAGAAGAAATGTCAAGAACTCCAGCAGCAGGCACAGCATTGAGGGGTTCAGGGTAGAAGATAGGCTTACCAGGCCGTCGGTGGCTCAGGATCTCTTGGCCCGGCGGGTAAACCTCCACGAACCGACACGCAGTTTGCTCTAGGATGGGCAACTCGTTCTCGTCCAGAGCACGAGTACCCATCCGTGCGGGACCATCTTCCTCCCGCGGATTCAGGAGCGACTGTAGGTCGTTCCCCTCTGAAATAAACAGGAAAGTTAGAAAAAAGTCAAAATCAACGAAAAGAAACAAGACATACCATAAGGGACAGAGTTCGAACCATATTCAAGGACAATCGGAACCTTCTGCGCATTCGCCGCCTTCCACACTCGGCTCATCCCCAGCATTACCATCGCTGACTCCGGAAAACGGAAAACCGGGGATTGGACCCGGGATATCTTCGAGAACCATTCCGCCTCCTCGTAGTTGGGGGCGTGAAGGCTCTGAAGTGCCTGGCCGTTCTTGAACTTCATGGCAATGGGGATGGCGCGAGCGGATATGAAGAAGAACTCTCTTCTCCACGAGCGAAGACTCCGCTCGGTGGTACAAATCTTTAAACCCTTAATCCGGGTTGTAAGACTGTACCACCCCTGGATGCACCTCCAAGTGTAGAAGGTCATCAGGCGGTCCACATAGGGCTCGATGCCCAGAATCCGGCACACCCACTCAAAATGACGAATCTTGGCGATCGCCATGGGGTGCAGCTCGGTCAAATGAACGCTGTGCCTCTCAAGGACACGGTACACAAACTTTGTCAACGGGAACCTAAGGTTCCCGTAGACAAAGAATGCAGCATAAACCCCGATCTTGCCACTAGGGGCATCGTACACAGTATGGTGGGGTTCAGGAAACTCAGGCTCGAGAGACTCGAGCATGAACTTCCTGACGATATACTGGTACAGATCGACAGGAAGAGAACACTGGCACTCGCCAGCAGTCTTCTGATCGTCGGCATCATGAGAAGACATTTTTGCAGAAAGAGAAGTGATTTCGGGAAAATGCTTGCCTGAAAAAGGGGAGTATTTGCCGGAAATCACTAAGAAGAAGAAGAAGAAAGGTGAAAGTGTGAATTACAAATAACCCTCTTCCCCTTTATATAGTAATCGCAATTAATGCGGTGAATTTAATGCGGAGGAGAGAGAAATCAAAGGTGCAATGAAACTATGACACGTGGCAAAAAGCAGGCTGGCAACAGCTGTTGAAAGGACGTGTGCCAGTAATTTCGCGGCCACGCGCCCGAAAAATCACGCCCACGCGCCTGAAAAAGCGTCTGGAATGACCATGTTCTGTCACGTCACCATAACTTCCTGCACGTCCTGACACAGTCAGAAGAAACCGTCGCACGACGTTTCAGAGGTTTGGACTGTTCTTATCTTTCCACCAACTCTTCGAATTTCAAAATTCAAAATTTAAAAATATTAAAAAGTAAGCGGGAAAATACCCCTTACCCCTTGGCAAACAAGTAACCGTTAGACGGATGCGGGTACAGTGTAAAGGCAAAACCCTTCACATACCTAGCACCCGCAGGGAATTGAAGCCAAGTAAACCTTGGCGAACAAGTAACCGTTAGACGGATGCGGGTACAGTGTAAAGGCAAAACCCTTCACATACCTAGCACCCGCAGGGAATTGAAGCCAAGTAAACCTTGGCGAACAAGTAACCGTTAGACGGATGCGGGTACAGTGTAAAGGCAAAACCCTTCACATACCTAGCACCCGCAGGGAATTGAAGCCAAATATTCCTCAGCAACCAAGTAACTATAAGACAGGTGCGGGTACAGTGTAAAGGCAAAACCCTTCACATACCTAGCACCTGCAGGGAATTGACGCTAGGAATACCTTGGAAGTAAAGTAACCGTAAGACGAGCGCTGGTACAGTGTTAAGGCAAAACCCTTCACATACCTAGCGCTCCGCTGGGAATTGAAACCAGGAAGGATCTTCTGGGCAATGCTTGCGGAAACGGAAATAACATCCCCGCATAGCGGGAACGCTGAGAACTACGTTGTTTGAAGCTCCAGGATGGAATTGGTGGTTTTAACATAATTGATCACTATGTTCAAAACTACCAAAACCTCATGGAGAATCCACACAACTGGGACTCAATGCTCCTGACTTGCGAGGAGGTTACAGACCTACCCGCATCATACCCAAAGACCAAGCAGGAAACTCGGGCATTTCTGCAAGTGACAAGGACTTCCCATGGAAAACCTTACAAAACCCTTTTCAAAACCCTTTGCTTAAGTCCAAAAGTTCACCTCACTTTATTAAACACGCATGAGAAGAACATTGGACTGGGGGGACTTGAAGAGGTAGGTCCCAGCAGAGCCCAGTTGGACCCGCAAGACACCTTAAACAGGGACGTCTGCGCAGAGACCAACTGGATCCGCAGGACCAACCATGCTCAGAGACGTGACGTCCTTACGCGCAGTATGCAAGCTGGTCCCGCAGGAAATGCCTCCCATGGTGAAGGACTCCGCCTGTTCCCGCAGCCTCGGATACAAGCCATGAGGGAAGGCCACCCGCGCAGCATGGCTACACGCACTAGGTACTTAGCTCTCGATCATTCAGTGTCACCTGAAGGAATGAGCAAAGCCGGGAGCAATCCCGCACAGAGGCGGGAGGGGGAATACTCCCGCCCAAATAAGCCAGTCTGTATACTGAAGGACCTTTTACTGTACCTGACGAGGTATGGGCGAAAGATCTGATCAGGGATACGACAGCTCACTGATATAGTATGGCGAGCAGCATGCTCCTGTACTGTATCACTATTAAGCCGCTGCCTACTCACCAACTACTGTCATACCACGTGCGTAGCCGGCAGTTGGTGGAAAGGGAATAGTATACAGCAGGCCTATCAGCCGCTGCCTACCCACCAACTACCAGCAGGGCACGTGCGTAGGCTACTGTTGATGAACAGGAACAATGTTGCAGCCAGCCATACCTCCTTGGAAACCTACCTTCGGCTATAAATACCCCAAATGGTATGATCATCTAAGGACAAGATATCTTACTACATTATCATCATATTATACCTGATATCTGCTCTAGCAATCTCTTAATATACTTTTATATTTAAAGAGCAATCTAGTCTGATTCTCACGCCGGAGGGTGGTCACAAGGAGGAACCCCCCCCTTCTCAGTGACGAGCTCACGGTGTCTGTTTTGCAGGTTATCAGAAGAACCATCTTCCAAGGGTCTAACCCCTCGTGGGAAATAGCTATCCAACCCCCAGGTTACCAGTAATCTGCCCGGGGTCCGGTTAGTGTTTCTTCAGGTGCTTCAGGCATGGTGGTTGATATTAGTTTTAGAAGCCTAGAAGGTGGTGTTGGGAGAGAAGGTGTGTGTGTTACAGATAGAAAATATGCAAGAGAAGAGGGGTTTATATAGAAGAAAAAGAATGAAGGCAGGTGGTCCATGTTATATCAAAGCCTTAGCCTTGTAAAGTGCATAGAAACAGTATACAGCATGGGGATTGGCTAATGGCAAAATTGTGATTTGAGTTATTTCTTTTGGTATATTTGTAAAATGGTGGTCATTTGAGTATACCTATTTTTTTAGAATATTCTTTTATTTAAAAAGATGATATACTTTTTTTAAGGATTTTAAAAAGGTAATCAATAATGTAGTTAGTATAACATGTTTTATTTATTTATTTATTTTTAAACGACCAAATACAGCAGGTTGTTTGGAGACTTCGAAAGACTTACCATTCGCACACAAACCGCCTTACCCAAATTTGTTAAAATAAAGAGTTATGAGAATCGTGAAACGAAGTAAACATTTTTATTTGGTGTGTGTGTGTGTGTATATATATCGGGAGAGAGAAATAGAGTTGATTGGTTAAATACGATCTTATAAGTTACATCTAACTCAATATGTATGTATGCAATTTTTAGAGTTCTCTAATAAAAATTGTCTCTATAGTACGAACGATAATTCTTGATACGATATTATAGAACGATAATTCTTGATACGACCCGTAACACGACACAACAGATTTTGCATTGGCTAATATGGGTATGCCCATTTGTTAAATATGTCAACTCTAATACAACAGATTTATTAGACATCATGCATTTAATAATTGAGCCAAACTGACCAATTTACGTGTTTTTTTTTAAAAAGTTCATGTTTATGTCCTAGAAATAAAAAATTTTCATATTTAAAATTACGTAGTTTTATTTTTGTTTTCCTCTTAAGTATCATGTCTATAAATGAAGCTGATTTTCTTTTTTTATCACCATTAATTAGTATTTGGCCATGAGGTATTGGATTCTTAAATTGTTCGGAAAAGTTAACGTACAAACTAAAAAATATGCTAACCGTAAGAATCAAATAGTGTAATTAACGTGCAAGTAGTGTAATTATGTAAAGCAGTTATTTTGTATGCAATATTTTGCAATCACGTTGTTTAGAATATTTGCTACGCTGTAATTACACTACTTTGTATATAGACTAAATTGTAATTACACTAACTATAATACTACGATGTAATTACACCATGTTGCAATTACACTACACTATATCCTTCTTCTTCATCAAATAGTGACATGCAAATTGATGTTCGTTCAAGAAGCGTTGCAAACACAAAATTGATTGGCAAAACAAAATTGATTGACAGAGGCGGAGATGATAAGCAATTGGTGGTTGTCGATGGAGGAACCGCGAAGAGGAGAGGAAGGTGGAAACGTACCTTAATGTTGCGCTATGGGTGGCCAGTGTGGTAATGTGTGTTAGTCGGTGGTAAGCGACTGAATTATGATGTTCAGTTTGATGAGCGAAATTGATTTTGACATCGTCAATTTTTAAGTTTTCCTTCACTTCTCATGTTTAGTACGTTAATTTAATTTATATTTGTATTTGTATTTGTTTCAAATCCTAAATTGTTAATAAGTCACAAAGTAACACGAAATGTTTTAAATTTGTCTTACATGACACAAGTTATGTCGTTATTGACAATACAACTTTATAAACGTTTGAAATTCAAATTACTTCATGAGTTTTACGTAAATTAATATTTGTTTATTTAAGTTTGCAAAGATTATTGTAATTAAGAAAAACTCTCCTTTTCGTCCTTTTTAAAATGATATTGTTTACAAAAATAAATGCTATACAAAATCAAATAAAAAGTTGTTCAAATATTGCTATACAACTATTTACATAGCTGAAAACATTATAGAAAAAAGAAAGTAGAAAGTTAACATCTTAAATTTGAATAATATAAAATTTTTCAAAATCTGATCGTCATCGACCATCACACAACCAAAAAGTATGCGTTTATTAAATTTTAAAAGAGATTAAAAGTTTGTTTACTCAAATTTGGTCATATTCTTGCCGTGTTTAAGGCATTGTAGGTGTTTTTCAAACTATACTTTGAGTTGAGAAAACCCTTGAAATATAACAATCAATTTTCTTTTTATTTTTTTAAAACAACGTAATATATGTTGTTAACTTTACGTAAAACATAAAAAATAGTGTTTATATATGAGTTATACAATGTGTAACATTTTGATTGTCATGTTGATATGCAACACATGTAACAATCAAAATGTTGCATATTACGTAGCATGATTCGTAGGTAAATTTAATATATATATATATTTATTTATTTCCGTGAGTAATATGTTAAAAGAAGAAAAGTGACAACATATTCTAATCAGTTTGTTTCAGTTTTTGAGAATCATTTGAACTATTCTATATCTTGTGCAAGTCGATAACCTATTGTTTTCATCTAAGTAGTTCACTTTAAGCATATAATCTAACCGTATAAAGAGTTAAAGTCCCTTAATCTCATGTGATTAATTAGTTATATATCAGAGTAAGTCAAATACGTGACTAGTCTCGTTAAACACATGACATGTACACATTCATAATATAGAGTTAATTAATTATTATAAAGATAATTTAATTTTCACCACAATAATTGGTGTTATTTACACTTATCCATAGTACAATAATTGAAGGAGTCATAACAATGGATATAACGTGTTCAATTGAAAATTTTCTGAAATTGGTAAATTGAAGAAGGCACCGTGTCTCTTAAGACAATATAATGACCAAACTAAACAAGTAAACAAGCTTCTTTTTGTGTACATATTTCATCTCTTAATTTATATCTGTTAAAGGAGCCCCATCTTGCTATGCCTTATCCATTTTTGTGCACAAAGTTCGTTTTTATGTATAAGATCATATGCTTCTACTGATTTCTGTTTGTACTTAAATAATAATAATAATAATAACAACAACAACAATAACAATAATACTTTTAAGTATTCATTGAGTCATATATAAGTACGTAATTTTTAAAAATTATTAGGATGAAGAGGTAGGTCCCAGCAGAGCCCAGTTGGACCCGCAAGATTCACCTTGAACAGGGACGTCTGCGCAGAAACCAACTGGATCCGCAGGACCAACCACGCTCAGAGACGTGACGTCCTTACGCGCAGTACGCAAGCTGTTCCCGCAGGAAATGCCTCCCAATAGCGAAGGACTCCGCCTGTCCCCGCAGCCTCGGATACAAGCCATCAGGGAAGGCCACCCGCGCAGCAAGGCTACACGCACAAGGCACTTAGCTCTCAATCATTCAGTGTCACCTGAAGGAATGAGCAAAGCCGGGAACAATCCCGCACAGTGGCGGGAGGGGGAATACTCCCGCCCAAATAAGCCAGTCCGTACAATACAGGAAGATCTTCTGTACTGTACCTGACGAGGTATGGGCAAAAGATCTGACTAAAGATACGACAGCTTATTGACAACAGTATGGCGAGCAGCATGCTCCTGTACTGTATGTCACTATTAGCCGCTGCCTACTCACCAACTCCTATCATACCACGTGCATAGCCGGCAGTTGGTGGAAAAGGAATAGTATACAGCAGGCCTGGTCACTATCAGCCGCTGCCTACCCACCAACTACCAACAGGGCACGTGCGTAGGCTACTGTTGGTTGAACAGGAATACTATTGCAGCCGGCCACACCTCCTTGGAAACCTACCTTCGGCTATAAATACCACAAATGGTATGACCATCGGATCTTATCATATCTTATCATATTATCATCATATTATACCTGATATCTGCTCTAGCAATCTCTTAATATACATTTATATTTAAAGAGCAATCTAGTCTGATTCTCACGCCGGAGGGTGGTCACAAGGAGGAACCCCCCCTTCTCAGTGACAAGCTCACGGTGTCTGTTTTGCAGGTTATCAGAAGAACCATCTTCTCTGGGTCTAACCCCTCGTGGGAAACATCTATCTAACCCCCAGGTTACTCGTAATCTGCCCGGGGTTCGGTTAGTGTTTCTTCATTGGCGCCATCCGTGCATAAAGCTAGAACTTCATTTTTCTCCAGTTTTTTCAAACTTCTAAGATGGTTAAAGAAACTCCGGTAACCACAACCCCAGCTACTGGGGGGAATACCGGCAACACAGTTTTTACAAACACTACCCCGGTTACCCAAGCCGGGGCAAGTGAAGTAAATTTTACGAACACTACCCCAGTTACCCAAGCTGGGGCAAGTGCAGTAAATGATCGCCCACTGGGATTCACTGATACCCAGTTAGAGAAACGAAGACTCCCCCGCCAAACACTCGATGAAGTTAAGGCATGGGCGGAGGCATGTCAAAAGGAATTCCAAGCTGAGTTGGACGAACGCTTGCGTTCCGTCCAACAGGCCGACGAATTCGAAGAATACTTGGACAATGACTCGGAGGAATCCGACTCCGACGCGAACCCTCGCCATAGGGCAAAAGGGAAGCGTAAGGAAACGGACTCCCAACCGAGAAGGCATTTTGGACAAGTCTTCAAACCAAAATGCACAGGTGGAAGTCCACGAGACTTCTCCAAAACATTCAGACCAAACGTTGCAAATGCGGGAACGTCCAAATTTGCAAGGGACATTGCGGAAGCAATCGCCCCAAAAAGTGCCAAACAAATGTCAAGCATAGGCACATATGATGGTATATCTGACCCAGATGATCATTTGAACAGATTCATAGCGGGGGCAACCGTCAGTAGTTGGACGGAACCTACGTGGTGTTACATGTTCCAAATGACGCTGGTCGGGGCTGCTAGAGCGTGGTTCGATCGTCTACCGGTCAACCACATCTACGACTGGGCAGACTTCCAACAGAAGTTTAGCCAACACTTCAGCCAGCAAAGAAAATATACCGAGGAGCAATGGACAATCCTCAAGTGCATTCGAGAAAAAGATGAATCTTTGCTAGACTTCATCACTCGCTTCAACTCGAAGAAGCTAAGTCTGGGTAACATTAGCGAAGATCTTGTTCGCCGCTGCTTTTATTCAGGGCGCGAACGACCCAGAGCTCATCCGCACTTTAACGAGTAAAGATGGCATGCCATCCACATGGGATGCCATCATGACAGCAGCAAAACGCTTTGAGGAAACGGAGAAGCAACTAGGTAGAGATCTCCCACAGAGCACAAACCTCTACACCCAGAAAACAAGGGAAGACAACGTCCTTACCGCCCGATTAAACAAAAAGCGAAAGCTAGGCATTTGGAAGTCAAGGGTAAACTTTGACACCTCATCCGCTTGCAAAATCGGTTAGGTGGAAGGGATAATGTACAGTCAAACAAGAACTCCAGATGGACGCCGATTACCAAAAGCGTCACCGAGATATTCGCCACCGAGGAGCTCCCATGGCCAAAGCCTCAAATAATCCGACATCGTCACAATGCCGATCGGCAGCAAATACTGTGACTTTCACAGGACAAAAGGCCAAAACACCGAAGAATGCATAGACGTAAAGGACATGGTCGAAGCATTTGTCAGAGATGGGACGCTCGCGCACCTCGTGGCGCAATGAACGCTGAGCAGGCCGATGCGTGTAGAACCCCAGCCGGGGAAAACACGAATAAAATTCCAGCTTCAATATGGAGACTACATGCTGCGTAAAGAACGAGATCCCGAACCAGGTGCGTATCGGCTCGATGGCACTACCCATTCCCAACAACATGGAAGGGAGCTCATTTACACAGTTTGCATGTAAATCAATTCCTAATTTGTAAAGAAAAGGCCAAGAGCCACTTCTAATGGAAATGATTCTCCTTAAAACATCGACGCTGATGATTTTACATTTATACTTTTATGAACTATCAACACGGATATGCCGGTTTTCACCGCATACATAAGTGTGAGTCGTTGCATGGGGAAGGCGGCAAAACCCGCATAAACCCAAAAAACGAAAAACCTTCACGCAGGTCAGTTAAAGGGGAAAAGTTCAGTCATCCTACTAAATGAAAGTGCCGGTCTATCCGCATGAATCATGAGAGGAAACTGAACACTAACCTATTAACAACCGCGCGTCGAACGGTTAATTTATTCAACACGGATATGCCGGTCTTCACCGCATAATTACGTGAAGTCGTTGCGTGGGGAAGGCGGCAAAACCCGCATAAACCCAAAAAACGACAAACCTTCACGCAGGTCAGTTAAAGGGGAAAAGTTCAGTTATCCCACTAAATGAAAGTGCCGGTCTATCCGCATGAATCATGAGAGGATACTGAACACTAACCTACTAACAACCGCGCGTCGAACGGTTATTCAAAACAGATTTTCTAACAAAAGGATGAGGAAAAACTACACGCAGGTCGGATATAGGTTAAAGTTTAGCCATCCTACTAAGTGCAAGTGACGGTCCTACCCGCACAATCACGAAAGAGGAAGCAAAACTTCAACCTATTATCTACCACGTTCAAAGGTTAACTTATCCTCAAAAAGATGAGGAAAACCTACACGCAGGTCAGATATAAGTAAAGTTTAGCCATCCTACTAAGTGCAAGTGACGGTCCTACTCCGCACAATCACGAAAGAGGAAGCAAAACTTCAACCTATTATCTACCACGTTCAAAGGTTAACTTATCCCCAGGAAAGATGAGGAAAACCTACACGCAGGTCGGATATAGGTTAAAGTTTAGCCATCCTACTAAGTGCAAGTGACGGTCCTACCCGCACAATCACGAAAGAGGAAGCAAAACTTCAACCTATTATCTACCACGTTCAAAGGTTAACTTATCCTCAAAAAGGATGAGGAAAACCTACACGCAGGTCAGATATAGTTAAAGTTTAGCCATCCTACTAAGTGCAAGTGACGGTCCTACCCGCACAATCACGAAAGAGGAAGCAAAACTTCAACCTATTATCTACCACGTTCAAAGGTTAACTTATCCTCAGGAAAGATGAGGAAAACCTACACGCAGGTCGGATATAGGTTAAAGTTTAGCCATCCTACTAAGTGCAAGTGACGGTCCTACCCGCACAATCACGAAAGAGGAAGCAAAACTTCAACCTATTATCTACCACGTTCAAAGGTTAGCTTATCCTCAAAAAGGATGAGGAAAACCTACACGCAGGTCAGATATAGGTAAAGTTTAGCCATCCTACTAAGTGCAAGTGACGGTCCTACCCGCACAATCACGAAAGAGGAAGCAAAACTTCAACCTATTATCTACCACGTTCAAAGGTTAACTTATTCTAAACACTTGGAAAATTGCTAATTTAAACTAAAGTATGCAAGTCATATAACGTTTATAAAGCAAGGAATCCAAAGAAGATAGCGGTCTTACCCGCACAAAGATTTATATTTCACAATGATTCATTACAAAAATGGCCGGGTAACTACCCGCCTACAAGAAAATAAATCTATACAAGCTAAATCTATCCTAGCAGTGGGAAGGGATCTTCAGGATCAGGCTTCAGGGCCACTTCCACTTGGACCAGCACCATCAGTAGAGCGTGGCAGTTCAAGGAAAGCTTTAAGGATAGCTAGCCCATCATCAGCAGCAGCGACTTCATTCACCTTCTCCACCACCGGATGCGGGAAGGCAGCATACTGGTTCACTGCTTGGTCGTAAACAGCTTCAGTATCCACATTATACAAAGGGAAGTTGGAAGGCGGGACGCCTTTCTCAACGAACCCTAGACCAAGCAGGAAGCCGACCCTTTCCCCATCCTCGTGAGAAGCGTTGAGGGCTGCGCTCATAGCATCGTCATACGACGTCTCAGCAAAGACTCGATGCACAACCTACAAAGAAATATACAAGTGTCAAAACCTTTCTATTTACAAAGAAAAGCGTAAAGACAAGAAAAGCTTACCTGAGACAACGCTTCTCGAAGAAGCCATTCCTTGGCAACCAGGGCTTCTTGGAGGGCAGCTTGAGCTTCGTTACGGGCGCGATCGGCTTCACTCTTGTTGAGGTTGGCAAGCAACACTTCTTTAGCCGCAGCCTCTTCGACGCCCTTTAGCTTACGCTCAGCATGGTCAAGCACCCCCCTCTGGTTCAGGATTTCTTGGAGCTTTTTGGCGTCTTCCATCGCCAAGGCATCATGAGCCTGCTGGAGAGCCTCTAATTTGGCTTTAAGCTCCTCATTCTCCACGCGTAGAGGCTCAGCAACAGCTTCAGCCTTGGTGGCCCTCTCGGTTGCGTTCCTTGCAGTTTCCTTAGCCAGCCGAAGCTGTTCATTAACAGCTTGGGCAGCCTTGGAACGGGCCTCGAGTCGAGCCTGAACTTCAACCTCGAGGGCCTTGAAGGCCTTATCCTTTTCCGCAGGAGCTGCGGAAAGCCTTTGGTTCTCCTCCCGGACAGCCCGCGCCTGAGCCACTTCTTTAAGGCGAGCTGCTTTTAACTTGTCGTTTTCACGACAAAGCAGCTCGACGCGCGGCTGCATCCGGGCCAGGAGAACCCGAAGCTCATTGGTTAGCCTACCCTCCTGGTAGCTAGCCATGGCTTCCCCCAACGCACCACTGGGAGCAGCGTGACGAGCCCATTCCACGCACTCCACAGGGGTGCGAAGGGTTGTTCCTCGGCGAATGTTCCATCGTGGAACATACACTTCATTGGAATCCGACACTGCAAAAAACAAAGCAGTTAGGAAAAGATGATAAAAAATATATATAAAATGGGCCAAAAGAACCCTACGCACCTGTAGGGTCAATAACAGGCCGATAGCTGCCGAACCCATCACCTGAACCCAAGAGAAATCCATCCAAGAGGTCAGGCAGATGGGAAGGTGGCAGAGATTGGCGAGAAGCCCCATGCGTACCTGATGGATCGGCCGTCGTTGCCGATGGCGGGGGCATGGTAGCAGCCGCCGCGGTCGCCGCCGCGGAATCCGCAGCAATAGTAACCGCCGGCTCGGTGAAAGATGCTGTAAAAATAGCACTAACTAACGAGGACGCTAGGGAGATGCCGCTGAACATATCCGCTAGCGTTGCGGGACACCGGGTAGCCCTGGTCCACGTAGATAGGGGAAGCGGGGTGGAAGTCATGTACGAGCACTGCTTCGCGAGACTCCAAAAGGAAGTGCGGGACTGACTGGAAGAAGACATATGCCCTTTGGTAGGTTTTTCAGGGAAGGTCGTTAAGCCTTTGGGCTCCATAACCCTCCCTTTTAGTCTGAGGGAGGGCGCGAAGACTCGGACTGTCCAACTTCGGTTCTCGGTAGTAAGAGCTCCTTCAAATTATAACATCATACTGGGGCACCCTGGCATGAGAGCCCTTCGGGCCATAGCATCCACCGCGCACAGATGCATCAAATTCCCGACCCCTGAAGGGGTAGCCACAATACGGTCCTCAGCTGAGATTGTCGCCAGCATAGACCTAGAAGGGAAGTCAAAAAAGAAGCATGAAGGGACCGAGGAACGGGTCTTCAACGGGGAGTTCCCCGATCAGACGGTCAAGATAGGGACCTCGTTGACAGATAAAGGGAGGGCAGGGCTAAATGAGCTTTTGCTAAGAAACGTGGATGTGTTCGCATGGAGACACGAAGACATGAAGGGGATCCCCAGAAACCAAGTACAACACAGTCTCAAAGAGTTCCATTGGATGGAGCCTGTAAAACAAAAGAAAAGAAGTCTGGGACCAGAAAAAAGCCAAGCCGTATTAAAAGAAACCCGGAAGTTATTGCAAGCTGGAATAGCCAGGAAGGTAAAATATCCACAATGGATCTCCAACCCAGTGATGATAGCGAAAGCCGATATCAGTTAGCGAATGTGTATCGACTTCAAGGATTTGAACAAGGCTTGCCCAAAAGATGCGTACCCACTCCCTGAAGTGGAGAAGAAGATAGAATCTTTGGCAGAATATCCCTTGAGGTGTTTTTTTGATGCCTATAAGGGATACCATCAGGTACAGATGGACCCCAAAGATGAAGAAAAGACAGCTTTTTACACTGACGAGGGGACTTTCTGTTACACTAAGATGCCATTCGGTCTGAAAAACGCAGGAGCCACGTACTAGCGTTTTATGGACCAATTATTTGAAGAACAAAGGGACAGAAACGTGGAGATTTATGTAGATGATCTGGTCATAAAAAAATAAACATGAAGAAGGAATGTTGAAAGACATAAGAGAAACATTTCAAACCCTAAGAAGAGCCAACATGAAACTAAATCCGAGAAATGCTCTTTTGGGGTAGAAGAGGGGAAGTTCCTGGGGGTGTTGCTGACAAAAGGGGGGGGGGGATTCGAGCCAATCCGAAGAAAGTGGAAGCACTGATACAGATGAAGGCCCCCAAGAACCTCAAAGAACTGCAGAGGCTCTTGTGGCTTTAAATAGGTTCCTTTCCAAAATAGCGGAAATGATCTTGCCCTTTATGGCTGTTCTAAGAAGAAGTACAAAGAAGAGTAAATTATGTTGGAATAGGGAAACAGAAGAAGCCTTTCAGGAGCTGAAGAAACACCTATGTCACCTCCCTACGATTGCAACACCTCTGCCGGGAGAAACGTTGATACTATACCTTTCCCAAACACCAAAAACAATAAGTTATGTGCTGATGGTGGAAAGTGGAGAAACACAGGTTCCAATTTATTTCATAAGTCGTACATTGAAGGGACCGGAGGAAAGATACTTACCGGTAGAAAAACTGGTACTGGATTTGATTTACACAGCGAGGAAACTCCAGAGGTATTTCCAAGCACATGTCGTGCGAATACTTACCAACCAACCTTTGCAACAAGTTTTATCAAAGCCCAAAGTCTTGGGCCGACTAACGAAGTAGGTAGTAGAACTGGGGGATCATGCGCTAGAATATTGGGCAAGAACGTCCATCAAAGGGCAGGTGCTGGCTGACTTTTTAGCTGAAACAGAAGAAGGGAAGGGTAATGAGAAAGAGGAAGAATGTAGGGCGGGGAGTGGTGAGAAGGCAAGGAGTGAGGAACCTTGGTTGAAGCTATACACCGATGGAGCCTCCAACGAAGAGGGAAGTGGGGCGGGGCTAATTTTAGTAAGTCCCGAAAGGATAGAGTTTACTTATGCAATAAGGTTGAGTTTCCCAAGCACAAACAACGAAGCAGAATACGAGGCACTTTTGGCAGGGCTCAGGATTGCCAAGGAAATAAAAGTAAGAAAAGTGCAAGCTCACATTGACTCACTTCTGGTAGCTAACCAAATGGGGCGGGGGGGGGGGGGACCTACGACGCTAGGGCCCAAAAATGAGGGAATACCTAAGGGTGACTCATGAACTGATGAAAAAGTTCGAGGAAGCAGAGGTGATACACATTCTAAGGGGTTCAAATAAAAAGGCGGATGCTTTGAGAAAACTGGCAGCAGTGGCCTTCGATCATTTGGCAAAAGAAGTAAAGGAGGAAACCCTCAAGCAACCGTCGGTAACAGAAGCTATGATAGCCAATGTAGAAAGCTAAAAAGAAAGTTGGATGACCCCCATCATTGAGTACCTGCAGGAAGGGAGGGTCCCAGAGGATAAAGAGGAAGAAAGGAAACTAAAGATCAAAACATTACAATATGAAATAATTGAAGGGAATTTATACAAAAAGTCTTATTTGGGACCATCCCTAAAGTGTATTAATGAAGAAGCAGAATACATAATAAGGGAAATACATGAGAGAATTTGCGGAATGCATATGGGAGCTAAAATGGTTGTGGCACGAGCAATGAGGGCCGGGTAATACTGACCATCGATGTTCTTTAGCGCTGTTAAAGAGATACAAAAATGTGACAGCTGCCAGATACATGCCCCGGTAGGGAGGAAACCAAAGTCAGCATTAATCCCGGGAAGTTCCTCATGGCCATTCCAGAAGTGGGAAATAGACATTGTGGGACCCTTTTTGGAGGGAACAGGAAGGGCAAAATTTTTGGTGGTAGCAATCGACTATTTCACAAAATGGGTGGAGGCCAAGCCGCTTTGGACTATCACGGGTGAACAAGTCAAGAGGTTTGTATGGGAAAACATTGTTTGCGGGTTTGGGTTACCATACGCCATAATCAGTGACAATGGGAAGCAGTTTGTGATGTGTGTCTAATAACCCTATAAAAATGACCCTCACAACTAAGCTTTAATACTAAAACGAAAATCCTAAAACCACACACAACCGGCAAGTGTACTGATCGCAAGTAGTATAGACCTAGGAAGTCCGAGTATCGAAACACGTGTACACGTGAGACGCTAACGATTACTAACCCTAGACAAGACCTACCTTAGAATAATATTTAATTGATTTTTGATTTTTAATTACTTAACTGAACTAACTAGACTGACTGACAAAACTTACCTAAAATAGAAAACTTAACGGGGAACTAACTGTGTTAACTTAGGGTGGAGAAAAACGTCTACCTAGGTCTGAATCAAATTGTAGGCCTAACAAGCTAATGGATTAAATGACTTCAAGACACCGGTCCATAAAGATGACACGACTAAGGATCGCTCGGGCTCACTGGATTACCTCTCGGTCTCACTCAACAGGCCTAAACTACTTAAAATCGGCTAAAACGGCCAAACCGGGAAACAATTGCTAACGTGTTCTAATGATGGATCACCTCTCGGTCTCACCAACACTCGACCCTAATGGCAATGAATACTACACAACCAAGGACAGAGGAACAATTCAACTTAAACTAAAATAGATCAACTAATCGCTCAAAACACCTAAACCTGACAAGAAACGAACTCGCTCTCGCGCAATCCTTATTCTAGCATGCAAAGGTAATGAGACGACCCTACTTGTTATCACCTCTCGGTCTCAAAGAAGGTGTCTAACCGTTGTACTTAATCCAATAAATCATGCAACAAAACCCTACGGTGGTACCTACCACAAACAAACCCTAAACACCAAGTTTATAATCAAATAATGCACCGATCAATCAATATAAAACTAATCAATCAACACACGGGGTTTATGCAATAAATTGATATAATTTCCAGCCACTAAACACAACCTATTTCATGTCTAAATCAAACTTTACAATAGCAATTAAGGTCTATCAATCAAACAATCCAACAAGCTCATCAAACATTAACAATTTTCATCATTCCTAGGTAGAACTAGCAAGTTTAGCCAATAATCATCTTTGGACAGTAGCAAACATTCGATGAAATCACCATAAAACTCATCTCAAATATCTATTCAAACATTCAATGGTCAACAAATATCGTAAACAAGTCAATATCTCAAGTAATTGCAAAACTACTAATCAATTAAACAAGTATATTAAAGTGTATGATCAATGAAAAATAGGTAAGGATATGGATGATTCCGGGGCTGATCTTGGCTGTAACTACTGCTGTATAACCTTCCCGAGGCTTGGTTCTTGCTTCTTCTTGCTTCCTTAGCCGCCACAAGTCCCAACTCCAAGCCGAAAAAAGATTTTTTGTTCCTCCCTTGCTGCTGCCTACTGCTGCGGTCGATGCCACAGTTCTAGCTCCTAGGGTTTTTTAATTTTTTTTATATATTATATTATAATGTAAGATTTGGGCCTCCATGATGCATACGGGCCGGGCCTTGAGCTTTGTCTTGAACTTGTATGCGTAAAAGGCTCGTAGAATGCTCGAAAAGCTCGGTTTCTTTCTTTCTTTAACCCAAAACCTACAATATGAATAAAATTATGTAAAACCTATCTAAAACGAGTTAAAACATATAAAATATAATATAATACGTAGATAAAACGTGTGGAAAATACGTGTGTTTTACAACACATCAGTTTGCCAATAATCTGTTCAGGGAATGGTGCCAGCAATTAAAAATCAAGCAAACGTTCACGTTAGTAGCCCATCCCCAGTCTAACGGCCAAGTGGAAAGAGCAAATTGAAGTATGGTAGAGGGGATCAAAGCAAGGCTGGGGAAAGAAAAGGGATCGTGGGTGGAAGAATTGTCTCACGTCTAATGGGCACACAGAACAATGCCTAAAACGATAATGGAGAAACACCTTTCAGCCTAACGTATGGAACAGAAGCTATGATCCCTGCGGAGATCAGGGCGCCAACCAAGCGAACTTTGCAGGGGGAAGGAAGAGTTGAGGAAGATTTGAGGTTGAACCTAAATCTGGCGGAAGAAAGAAGGGAGGAGGCAGCGAGATGGGAGGTGGAATACAAAAAAAAAGATGGAAAGATACTACAACGCAAGGGTTAGGGAGGTCAGGTTCAAAAAAGGGGACTGGGTGTTAAGATCAAATGAGGTGAGTAGAAAAGAAGATCAGGGGAAATTGGGTCCTAAATGGGAGGGGCCCTATCAAGTTATCTGGGCCGGAGATAATGGGGCCTACAGATTGGCAGAATTAACAGGAAAGGAGATTCCTAGAACATGGAACTCCATGCAACTCCGAAAGTACTACGCCTGAGGGCACCAACAAAAGGGCTAAGGATCAAACAAAACAAGTGACCTCTCCGTGAGGAACAAACAAGAAAGTCAAATTGTAATTTTTTGTAACCATGATGTAAACATTATCTTGATGAAAGAAAGTACTTTATTAAGTAAATTATGAGTCCGTCTCATCAAAAGGTAATAAGAATGGCACGAGTCTGTCTCGTAGATACTCATCAAAAGTACTTTAACCAACTCGCTACGCGATTATCCAAATCACATAGTTCAAGAAAAAAGTGGGGAGCCGCGCTACGCGACGGTCAACCCACTATGGACATCGCGCTACGCGATACCCCGTTAAGTAATCCAAATCCACAGGTCAAACCAAGTGTCGACACATGGCGCTTGCTGGTCAATTGCGGCGTCACGCTACGTGACAACCTGGTGAAAAGGCCATCGTGCTACGCGACGGTCTGCGAAACTCAGCTATAAAAGGGCAGCTACGGGTTCAGCCATTCCCTATCACAATTTTCACCTTCATTCACACACATAACCTAGGGAATTGTTCAAAGGACGTTCCGAGGTGCCGAGGGATGTTTTCTCAAGAAACTAGGTGTCGTTACGCTGTTTAACGAGCTGCTGATCTCGTAAACAAAGAACAAGCTGAATTGCTGTTGATTTCTTAAGTTCTTAAGTTCCGCCTAGCCGATTAAGGTTGGATTAAGGTATAGTTACTTTATTAGTTACCTTTTAAATACATAGATATAACTTAGTTTAAGGGTATAGTCGTTAAACTGTTAATATTTTCCAAATAATGTTTTTGTAAAGCAAAGACGTTGCTTCCATGTGAAGTGATGTTACCACAATTATTATTTTTAGACAGGCACATAGTAACTGGAAGGGGGGTATCATTAGTAGACTCTTCTTGCCTAAGGAAAGCAATTCGTTATACCATCCCAATCAACCGCGGGACCCGTTTGCTTACCTGGGGAAGTTTGCCAACGTGATATCCTTTATTAAGCCAAAGCGTGCTATTCCAAACGTCAAATGTAAATCCAAAAAGTATTTTCATAAAACGACTATAACTACACTAAGTTAGGTTAGACCTAAGAGTCTGCTTATCAGACCTCGAGTCTGCTGAACTGAAACAGACTTAAAAGTCTGCTGAATAATACCAACTAGGTAGTTATGCAAACCTATTATGATATATATAGGTTAATAGCATACTGAAGCTAAGGATACTGATATTCCGACTGATAATATAAGGTGAACACGTTAACCTTATTTACTGTCTGAACTGATTTTACTCTTGTAACTAGACTGGTTGTTTATTACAAAGAGGTCTGATAAATGTTTTTGCATGAGATATAATCTCTAGAATCGTTATAATATAAAATAGATAATAAAAGCAACTCAGACTGAATACACATGTGTCTGGAATCCAAACATAACTGATAATTGGCATATAAAACCAAGTCAGTCATAACCAGTTCTCCATAAAGGTTAATATAGCCTAGGGGAAGGTTGTCTCCGAACATGGGCTATGTACTCGGGGAACCTTGAGAATTGTGTGTGTGTAGGGCAGTGGTACAAATCTCGGGAATGGACAGGCATTCCTGCTGAGTTTGTGAAACAGAAAACTATGTTTGTATTTGATGACTGTTATAAACGTTTTTATCGAGTCAACATTTCACCAGCATATAGTTGACGTGTTTCCCACCCTTGTAGGTAATCAGATGACAATAGATGGTATATTAGGATTAGAGTCATAAAAGATCGCTTGAGATGACTCGTTTTTTAATATTATAAATCCTTGTATTATTAATATCACTGTTTTGTAAAACTGAAACTCGGGTGTTTAATTCCCGAGAAATTTTTATAATGTAAATTAATATTTTAATTACTTAAAGACTTTCGCTTAAAAAAAACCCGCTAACTCTGATATATTTACAAAATAGGTATCAACTGTTAGGTCACACTCCTAAGCCATGGATCGGGGTGTGACAGGTTGGTATCAGAGCCGTCGATTTTAGCGAATTAGGTATTAATAAAAGTTAGTACCTAAGCTTTAATCCATTTATCCGATAAGTAGGGATAAGTTATGATTGGTAGTCTGCCTATCCCTGAAGTTTATATATGTGCAGATGTCGTATATAAATTATTACGGGCAAAGACGTCGGGTTGCAAGGAGGTCAAATCATGCCCCCCGATGCCGAGCCGTCTGATAGATCCAGCACAAATTTTGGTCATAGATGGCCAACTGTAGCAGTGAACCCAACTGAACCGGTGTACACAAACCCGGCGGAATTGAGTAATTGTAATAACCCGATGAATCCAAATCGATGAATCAGATGAATCAATATCCTGTTGATTAAATCGATCCCTACCTGGCTTACGGAAGTCAACCAATATACGCCCCGGGAAGTCCTGAGATGCTAATTGACATTATCAAGTGACCACTCAGAAAGTGTTCCGCTGACTGGTACAGGTCCCCAATCTTACTATCCATATATGACATGGAGGTTCAGAGTAGGTAAAACAAGAACAAGTACTAAATCCTCTAGCTGGATGAATTGTCATTCCTACCAGAGTCTGTGGCATTTTGGATCACCGCCAACCAGGTGCCCAAATTTTAGCAAGACCAACTCAAGGACCAATCCACTATTCTGCCGGTTCCTGGTTTTCCACCATACCAAGATCCTATACCGACTGAGGCTGAAACAAGAAAACGAGATACGGGAGGAGGCCCGTCTATCGAGGAGTTTTATACGAATAACCTTCCCGATGAGGAAATGCAGACAAATGTAGCAAATCCTCACCTGTATCCAAGGAAACCGCTTATCTTTTCCCTTCTGCATCTGCACCCGTAGGATATCTCAACCCTCTAAACTCAGTAATGGACGAATCTAAGAAACGAGAGGGTTAAAAAAGAAAAAGATAAGCAACAAGATCATCAAGAAGTGTGACAAAATAAAGAGCCTAGTTAAGAATTGGGCCAAGGATTTGGATTATATAAATATTGTTGCTTAATAACATGTGAGTATTTTATCTATCCTTCTGTAATGTTATGAATAAAAGCCTGTGTTTTATGTTTTTAAATCCATGTATTTATATGATTCACAGAATGTCTGAATAACAAGAAACCCGAGTAAGTCGAGGGAGTCAAGCTAACAAAGCAAAGACCCTTGAAAACAATAATAATTAAATTCCGGAAGAATACATTGGGGGGTATACATGATATGACAAAAGAAACAGTTTCCCCGTTAATCAAAGAAGCTGTAACTCCATTGATAAAGATGGTGCAAGACCATATGGGCTAATTCTAAAAGGTTAGCCAAAACAAAATCAGTAAGAACAAACGCAGCCAAGCCATAGCATATCGAATACATTCAAAAAGAAAGGAAACTGAAAAGACAAAAAGATGAGAAGGAAAAGAAACAAGAAGACTATGAAAGTTCCACGGATGGAACACATCCTGAGCAAAACAAAAAAGAGCAAAATTTAGCATGGGATGTACTTTCAAAGATTTTTAAGTGTATAAAACCAAAAGAATTCTATGGGGATAAAGGGGCAATAACAACGCTTCGTTGGATTGGAGGAAATGGAATCCATAGTGATTATAAGTAAAATGCACCGAGGAGGAAAGTATCCCAGTACTCTTCTTAGATGTTCAAAGGAGAGGCGGCTGGGAGTGGTGGAATACGTTAATTGAGATCAAGGGAAGGAGTAACATGTATAACCTGAAATGGAGACTTTTAAAGAGTTAATCAAGCTAAAGATTTCGTATCCATTCATGAGGTGGATCAATCCAAACTAAGCTTTGGAATCACAAGGTCATTGGTACGAATATTCAAGGAAATAACACTAAATTCCTTGAGTATCTGTCGGCTTGTACCGAATATAACAAGGTGACGCGGTATATTTATGGGTTACCAAAGAAATTCGTGATCATGTAAGATCACACATGCCTGCTACCATTGAGTCTGCTGTTGAACTAGCAGGAAATTTAATGGAAAGTATGATCAGAAATAAGGATGAAGAGAAGAAAGAATGTATTGGAGAAGAAGAGGAGGAGAATGATGAGAAGATGAAGATTTGAGAAAGTGAAGGAAAGGTCGAATGTGTTCAATCGGCCAATGTGTTAAAATTGTTGTAAGAGGCACGAGGGCAGATGTTTGAAGCCTACTCCTAAGACTGATGTACGCAAGTTTGATCGCGTTCTCGACTTGCAATATCTATAAGAGGCCATGACACAAGGAGGAGGATTGTAGGAAAAAGTTAATTGTTTTGTTTCGAGTGTGGTGAAAAGGGTCACTTTAGTGCGGAATGCACTAAGAAGAAACAGGTAGCTGCTAGTTCCGGTGGTAGTGGTGTTAGGAACGAGGGAGAGACGGGAAATGCCCGCGCTTTCATGCTTAACACTCAAAAGGCGGAGAATTACCAGATGTATAATTACTGGTACGTTCTCTTATAAACAACGTTTATGCTAGAGTATTGTTTGATTCAGGCGCAAATCAAAGTTTTATAGATTATAAATTCTGTGATCTATTGAATGAGGCTCTAGCTAAGTTAAATAATTAATAAGAAGGTAGAAACGGCTAATGGATCTTTAATCAAAATATCTGAAGTATTAAGTAGTTGTATTCCTTAGCCGGACATTGTAAGTGCACGGATTGGTGTGTCCGCAGCTGTTCTAATAGGATAAGAGTAGTTTAGTCTTTATATTAATGTATAAAGAGACTCATTCGCTAAGCATGTTTAGTGAATGAGGCCTGATTCGTTAAAGACTAGGCTATTCGTTAAGGTAGAGAGCCCATTCGTTACTACAGTGTAACGAATGGTGGCTTATTCGTTAAGGTAAGTACCCATTCGCTAAGGGTGTTTAGCGTATGCGGCTATGGAAAGACCTTATTTGTTAAACTTGTTAACGAATGAGAGGTCTCATTCGTTACTACAGTACTAGCGAATGAGACCAACCTATAAATAGGCCTTCCATAGTAAAATGCAAAAGAGATCTATGCATATTTATCTAATGTAATGTTTATGCTGCCAGATTCTCTCTAGACCTCCATTAACGTATCTTCATGTAACGTATTGATCATCAATAAAGTATTCGTTTAACGTATCAACACACGACTTAACGTATCGATTTGCGACTAGATTCCTGGCTCGTAAACGTTCCTATAACGTTTTTCTCAATTGGTATCAGAGCAGGAGGTTGCTCGTGATACGTACCAGTTCATGTTCTTCGTGTTCATCGGAGTTAAAGTATGATTTTCATCTGATTTGGAATGATTTCGTGTTTGAATCTTGAAATTGATGATATAATCGTATTCTTGATCAAAATCCGAAGCTTCGTGATGAAATCAGATGGTTAATTAAGGTTAATCAGTGAATCCGCCATTAATGGCCATTAATGCTAGTTCAATTATTACTTATGGAGTTAGCCGGCTTTGATGTTATCTTAGGAATGTATTGGTTAGCTGCTAATCAAGCCAGAATATTATTTAATGAAAAGGCTATTGAAGTCTTAACTCCCAATAGGAAGATTATTCGAATAGCTGGCGGTAAGGATTTTGAT